>NW_006399891.1:3424433-3425714 GCF_000299155.1 Elephantulus edwardii | reverse complement strand
TTCAGCAAGCAGGGTTGTGTCATCTGCATAACACAGACTGTTGATAAATCGTCCACCACTCTTGACCCCACATTTCTCCTCATAGAGCCCAGCCTCCCGGATAATCTGTTCTGCATATAGGTTGAAAAGTTATGAAGATAGGATGCATCCCTGGAGTACGCCCTTCCCAATTTTGAACCATGCAGTGTTCCCTTGTTCTGTTCTGACGACTGCCTCTTGGTCCCAGTATAGGTTTCTCATTAGCACGATCAAGTGTTCTGGGATTCCCATTCTTCTCAGAGTCAGCCATAGTTTGTTATGATCCACACTGTCAAATGCCTTTGTATAATCAATGAAACACAGATAGACATTCCTCTGGTATTCTCTGCTTTCAGCTAAGATCCATCTAACATCAGCTACAATATCCCTAGTACCACGACTCCTTCTAAGCCCAGCCTGGACTTCTGGTAATTCTCTGCTGATGTGCTGTTCCTGTCGCTTTTGGATAATCTTCAGTAAAATCTTGCTTGCATGTGAAATCAGTGAGCAAGCTCACTGATTTCACATGCAAGCAAGAAGCAGTAGCAAAGTTTAGTAGGACAGCAAATGTTAAAGAGGATGCATAGAGATAGAAACTTTCATACACTGTTGGTTAGATTTTAAAATTGGTGAACCACTCTGGAAGGCAGTTTGGTATTTCCTCACAGAAATATCATATGACCCAGTTATTGCACTGTTAAGAATATACACCAAGGAAAATAGAACTGAGACACAAATGGAGATTTGTACAGTGTTGTTCATAGCAGCATTGTTCATAATAGTAAGAACATGGGAACAGCACAAATGTCCATCAACAAGTTAATAGATTGAGAAACTGTGGTACAGTCACACAATGGAATACTATACAGAACTAAGGAGCAATGATTTTGTAAAATACTACACATAACATGGGAAAAACTAGAAAGTATTAAGCTGAGTAAAGTAATTCAGTCTCGTAAGGACATACTGCAGAAGACCATTATTGTAAAAATGGAGGGATGACTAGTAAGGTGTGGATAAAGGTCCAAAGGGGCTGAGGAGAGGTGGAATTACAGGGTCACAGAGTTTGGTGAGCAGAGGAAAGATGTATAGAAATTTGGCTCTAGTGGGAACATGAAAAAACAGAGTGATCATGGGCATAAATCAATAATGAGTAATTTTGTAAAACACGTTGTATGGGAATGATCATATGAACACAACGTGAATAAAGTACTGTGTGAAACACAATGCACATGAATAAAAAAATGCATTTGAATTTTAATA
>NW_006399891.1:3407713-3423536 GCF_000299155.1 Elephantulus edwardii | reverse complement strand
CAAGGACCAGTCCCTCCTTGCAACATGTCCAAAGTATGTCAGACGAAGCTTCAGAATCCTTGACTCCAAGGAGCATTCCGGCTTCACCTTCTCCAGGACAAACCTGTTTGTTCTCCTACCAGTCCATGGTATAGTCAACATTCTTCTCTAGCACCACAGCACAAAGGCATCAATTCTCCTTCTATCATCCCTATTCACTGTCCAAGTCTCTGATGCATAGTACGCAGTTGCGAAGACTGTAGCCCGGATCAGGCGCACCTTAGTTTCCAACCTGACGTCGTTGCAATTACACTTTATTTTTCAGATGTTTTTATGACATGGAAGAAATAAACCCTATATAACTACATTCAGCCCTGAGATATCTTTTTAAAAACTACTCCTAGAGATTTTTTTTCTGCTAAATAGCAAGTTGAACTTAAATATATAGTACTCTGCTCCTTAAAACAACAACAATAATAAAAACTCTTAAATGAGGCCAAATAATCAATATTTACATTTAAGCAAAAATGAGAAGGCCCCTTACCTTCAGGGAACCAGATCAATGCATATTGAAATTTGGGGAATATTGACTTATTCACATAAGTAAGATATTAGAGAAAGGATTTAAAAATAAGAAGAAGCATGATCTTAACAATCCAGGAGCAATGAATTTATCTGTTAGAAAGAGTGCCTTCAGTTAGGTGAACATAATAGTCCCCATCCCCAAACAATGATACTGTAGTTACTTGCAAGTTATTACGATGCTAGAAATAATGTCACTGATAATTCAAATACCAGAAGACTTTTCTTTTCATAGAAAGATTTCAGCAATATTTCCAGACGAAGACTAGGAAGAAAGGGCTTGCCACCTACATTTAAAAAAAAAAACCCAAAAACAGCCTGTGAAAACTCTTTGAGTTAATAGAGTACTGTGCTGAAAGGTCAACCTCTAGATTGAAATGAACACAAAATGCAAGCACCTTTTATACGAATTAGATTATGAAGATGTTATTTTACCATTAATCATTTTTCTCTATTTCACTTGGAATTACATGAAGATAATTTGACAATGAGAGCTTGCCTTAGCAGATAGCAAAGATTCAAGGCATTTGGGGGAAAAATAATATTCTGAAAACAGTGTTTTGATAAGGAATGCATCAGTTTGTTAGGGAAAAGAGTAACTAGTGAATGAGGGTTCTTCTAGGGGCTGCAGCAGTGGAGAGTTGGATTTCAAGGACGACAACTAGAATGGAGAGGCAGGCAGTTAGTCACTCCCCACTTCAACAGAAAATAGCCCATGAGATTCTTCAGGCTATGTTAAAAAACCATTTAGACCAATATCAGACCATAAAAATAGTAAATACTAAATAGTAAATAGTAAATAGTAAATTATCTCTATATAAATTATTTATCCAGCTAGTGAAACTTAAGACAGAAGCAAAAATTGAAATTCTACAAGATTGTATTATTCTCAGGGGTTATCAGCAGAAGGACACTTCTTGAACATCACACAACACAGGATATGATTGTAAATCATAATGATTTGGTTAGTCTACATATCAGAACATAGTTGCCTGCTTTCCAGCAGTGCTGAAAAGGAGAAATAGATGATCAATCAAATAAATTGCAACCATTTGCTTATCACAAATAAAAATTGACAAGCAAGTTCACCTAGGTTGGCATTTTGCAGCAGACAGATGCCAAAATAAATGAAAATCCAAGCTATTTTGGATATTTAATTCACTTTTATGTACAAAGATAATATAATTAGCTTAAAAAGTTGGAGAAAGATGCCACAAAATCTTACTGCTTTAATAGTCAACAATAATAAATGCATGCAATAATACCTTGCTTGACATAGAAAAAGAAATGTTTTTAATTTGACAATTTCCCATCTCATGGTGTATTGTCTCCTGTTAACTCTTCTTTGCTTGCTTTTTACTTTTTAGGGTGTTTTTTTTTCATTTTTATATTATATTGATGTGTATACAAAATTTATGCATATTGTGTTTCACACTTTCTTTCATTGATATTGTGTGTGTTTCATACAATCATTCTTATACATTATGTTTTATAAACTAAATCAGCATTGAACTATGCCCACCATTACCCCGTCTCTTCAGGTCCCTGCCAGATCTTTCCCATTTCCTTTATTCCCTCTCTATACCCACCAAATTCTGTGACCCTGTGATTTCCGCATTGCTTAGCCCCACCCCCTGCTCTGACCCCTTCCCCTCTTTGACTCCCATCCACGTTTTGCTAGTTATCCTTCTATTTTTATCATTAATAGTCTTATGCAGGGAAAAGCCGTATCTTCACAGTATCTTCCTTCCTAAGCTATGTGGAATATACAAAAAGGTCTTAAAATGGATGTAGCAAGGTCCACGAAATTTTATCTTTCCTATTATCTATTTGACAAGTATTTCCAAAATAGTATTTCTCAAATAACTAATATTTAACATGCACTTATTCAATCATCTCATTTAAAAGAAAAAACTTTCACTTAAGGGAAAATTTAAAATTTCACTTAAGGCAAACATTAAAAAAGAAATAAAATATAGCAAGCATAAAGAAGTCATGCATGTCTATTTGTATTAACTGTGAGTCAGTAACACTGGGAGACCATGCCATTTGCAAAAATCTCCTAGGTTTTTATTGGGAGAACCTCCAACTAATCTTATCAGTTTAGGCTAGCTTTTTAAAAGAACAATTAAATTAAAAAGTAAAAATTCATTTACTTGCTAAAAAAACAAAATTAATCTACTTGCTCAAAAAAGAAAATACTGTGCTCGCTTTGGCAGCACATATACTAAAAAAGAAAATGCTAACTAGCTTTTTCAATTCTTAGGAAAGGTATATATAAAAAAACAAACCCAACCCCCAAAAAAGAAACTAGATGCAATCTTTCCTTAACGTTCTTAGTTCTGTGAGATAAAGACATAATAATCTCAAGTATGAAATGTATTTGGCTCAAGGCAGACAAGCAGGCAAAGGCATATCTGTTGTTGTTACATGCCATCAAGTGGAATCTAACTCATATTGCCCCTATATGATAGAGTAAAATTCTCCCATACATTTTTTAGGCAAAAATCTGTATGAGCCATATTGGTTATGTCTTTGAAAGAAAAACTGGTAGTTTTAAACCACCAACCTTTATACAGACTCAATTCACTCAGAATGTCAAGATAACCTTTGAGAGGAAGGACCAGTAAACTACACTTTCAGATCATATACATCTTAAGGTCTATTTTTATAAAAAAGTTTACTGGAACAGTCATAATAGTGCTCCAAGTATTGTCTGTGCTGTGTCCACATTATAATGGCTGTTTGCTGTGTGTTGTTGAGTTAGAATTGACTCATAAATGACCCTCTAGTGGGTTTTCCACTACATGGGAAAGGAGTGCCTCAGGGATATGTCTTGTCTCCATACGTTTTCAATCCATATGTGGAACAGATCATTTGTGAGGCTGGACTATGAAGAGGCATGTAGTGTCAGGAATGGAGAAAGATTCATTAACAACGTGCATTATGCAGACAACACAACCCTGCATACTGAAACGGAAGAGGACCCGAAACATTTGCTGTGGGAAGTCAAGGACTCCAGTCTTCAATATAGATTGTAGTTCTACATCAAGAAGACAAAGATTCTCACTACAAAGCCAATTGGTAGCACTATGATAGATGTAAAAGAGATTGAGATTGTTAACAATTTCAGCTTATTTGGTTCCACAATCAACACTCTTGGAACTAGCAGTCAGGAAATCAAAGATGAATTGTCCATCACCCAAACAGGTATATGCACACCTGTGTTTATCACTGCATTATTTACAATAATAAAGAGACGGAAGCAGCCCGAGTGCCCATCAGCAAATAAATTGATAGAAAAACTACAGTATATTAAAAAGATGGAATAATACGCAGCACTGAAAAACAAGCAACTCATAAAACATTACACAACATGGGTGATCATGGAGGACTTCATGCTGAGTGAAAAAATATCTCAGTCTTAAAAGAACAAATACTGCATAACACCACTGTTATAAAACAGGGCTGACGTAGGGTGGGGGGAGAAAAAGGAAAAGAGGTGACAGATAATGAACACTGCATTGGAACAGATGAAGGAAAGGACTGTTCAAAAGGAATAAATGATTAGGCATTATGTATATGACAATAGTACAGAATAAGAGGTGTATTGTAAAGTGGACTAGGGGAGGGGGAGGAGAGAGGAAATTGTACAATAATGAATGAATTTTTTTTAAAAAAAGTAAACTGAGGAATGCATAAAGGATAAGGAGAGAGGAAAATGTGCAACAACAAACGAATGAAAATGCAGCTTTTCTACAAACTTTGGTTAAAAATCATATATTTTTTTAAACTCAAAAGATGGGTTGCATTAGGAAAATGTGCTGTCTTGGACCTCTTCAAAGAGTAAAGCTCCATCTCACATACTCTGAATATGTTTTCAGGAGAGAACAATCCTTGGAGAAGGATGTCATGCTTGGAAGGATGGAGGGACAGTGCAAGAGAAAAAGAAACTGGAGGAGATGGATTGATAGTAACTGGGGTAATGGGATAGGGGTGTTAGAGACAGTGAGATTGGATCAGAATAGGACAAAGTTTGGACCTATTATGCATAAGGTCACTGTGAGTTGCAAGTGAGTCAATTATATATAACAACAACGCAACAACAATGATTTTCAGTGGCAGAAAATTGGAAAGGGAAGAGATTATTTCTCCTATATCTGATGGATTCAAATCACAAGCCTTTGGGATTGCAGCACAACTTCCTATTACTAGGCCACCAGAGGTCCTATAGATAGCATATGGTCTCCCCAGCCTGGAATAGTTACTATATGGTCTTTTTCAGGAAGTTTCCCAACTCCTTGTCTAGCAAAAGAGGCATCCAGGTATTTAGAATGAGGGACTGACTATTCCAAGTGGAAAGGATGGTACAGAAAAAGATGGGGATGAAAGAAGAAAATTATTCTATCTTGGAACTGTGTGGCTCAATGTACAGGTCAAAAAACTCTAAAGCAAGGAGAGAAGAATGTTTTTATGAGCATAATAAGGGATCAGATTAGATAGAATTTCTTCCATAGGTTGTTAAAAAATTCTTAACAATGACTACTATTATTGAAGGAGCTTTGGTGACTGAGTGGCAAGAAATTTCGCAGACAACACAAAGATACACGGTTCAAATCCATGAGCTGCTTTGTGGGAGAAAGATGGGCACTCTCCTGTCATGTGCCTTTGAAAACCCGTTGTAAGGTCGGGTATTGGTCTGTTCCAACTCGACTATATACATCAGCAATTGTTGAACCATTTGAAGTACTTAAACGCACCAATGGAGTCCTGGATGAGCTTATTGCTATGGCAAGAAATTTCAAAGGTAGATACCTGGCCAATTGATTGAAAGAGATCCTTACTGATTCATTAAGGGGGGGGAGGGGAAAGAACCAATAGACTGAGAAAAATATCAAAACAAATATCACTATAATCACTGGCAAGTAAAATCTTTAGGATTATTCAAATGACTGGAGCAGTAAATCAACAGGGAATTGCTAGAAATTCAAAATGGAATTAGAAAGTCATGTAACAAGCGCTTTCTTTGTGGATGTCAGATGGATCTTGGCTGAAAGCAGAGAATACCAGAAAGATGTATACATGTATTTTTTGACTAAGTAAAAGCGTTCAACGGTGGGAATCATAGCAAGCTATCACAAACATTGAGATGAAGGAAAATTCCAGAACATTTAATGTGTTCTGCAATTGTACTCATGCAAGGACTGCACATGGACCATGAAGCACTCAACTGAACAAAGTAAAGAAACCCGGCATGGATAGTCAGCAAAAGCATGTGGCAGGCTTGTATACATTCACAATACCTATTCAATGTGTGTGCTGAGCAAATAATCTGAGAAGCTGGCAGATATTGAAAAGAATACAGCATCACAATTGGATGAAGACTCATCAACAGCCTGTAATATGCAAATGAGTTTTGCATATTGCATGCTAAAATTGAGAAGACTTGAAGCATTGACTGAAGACGATCCAAGACTACAACTTATGCTATGGATTGCCTCTCAAAGTCAAGAAAATAAAAATCTTTACAACTGAACCAATGAAAAAAATCATGACAAATGGAGAAAAGATTGATATTGCCAAGGACTTCACTTTACTCAATTCCACAATCAAAGCTATGCAAGCAATGGTCAAGAAATCAAAGAGCATGTTGTATTGGGCCTATCTCTGCCCATAATCTCTTTAAAATGCTAAAGAACAAGGATATTGTTAAAGATTAAGGTGCTTCTGCTCCAAGTCATGATATTCTCAGTTTCATGTCATATGAAAGTTAAACAATGAATAAGAAAGACCAAAGAAGAATAGATGCCATTGAATTGAAGTGTTGAAAAAGAATATATACTTTATCACAAGTTGCCAAAATGATAAATTCATCCTATGAAGAAGAAGTGCAACCAGAGTATTCCTTAGGAGAAAGATGGTGATATTTCATCTCATATACTTTGAACCTATTATCAAGAGACCAGACCTTAAAAAGAAATTCATGTTTGGAGAGGTAGAAGGTCCATGAAGGTGATGTGGATTGACACAGCGACTTCAGGAAGAGGCCTAAGCACAGGGGAGACTGTTAGGGTGGTGCAGTATCAGGCATGGTTTCATTCTATTGTATGTAAAGAGGAGATGAGCCAGTCAACTGGACAGCTACTAACAGCAGCAACTATTGTTTACTACCTCTCAAACCTTGCTAAACTAACCATTTCACAGTCTTTATTTCATTTAAATGTCAGGACAACCCTGCTAAGTACAGCTGCAACCTTCATTTTATAAATGAACGAACAGAGCAGAGTTGAAGTGAGGGCATACAGTTAACAGATGACACAGGAGGGGTCTAAACATAGGGAAAGAGGGGTCTAAACATAGGGAGTGTGACTTCTGAGTCCTGCCTATATTACATTCAAGACAACAGGAGGCAGGGGAAGAAAGTTGCTAAAGTGTAAATTCTTTAGCATCCTTACATGTAACTGAGTTATTCATTTAACAATGTTTGAATTTATAATGTATGTCCAGGCACCGTTCTGTTTTCGGTTGTACAGGCAGTTATGTGCTGTACTGATGTTGGAAATACAAGTAGGATTTAATGGAATGGGGGAAACTCCAAGGAAAGAAAAATCTGACATAAACTTTACCACCATCAGTATTTACCTTGGACTACCTATTCTAATCCACATCTGTTAGTCTAAGTGTTCTCTGCCGTACACAGGGATTTCAAGGGCCAGTTATATTTCAGAAGTGGATGGACAATCCTTCTTCTTAGTCTGTCTTAATTTGGGTGTTCACTGTTAGAAGAATATCTGACAGACAAGTATTTTGCCTAGCAGGTGAAAGACACTTTCCTTACAGAAAAAACCGATACATTTATTTACTGCCCGATACATTCACATGTGACTTGTGACCCTTTCCCTGCAACCTCCCCATTCCTTCCACAATTGGCTACCTGCTCAAACCCTCTCTTCCCCAGTCACTTCTCAGAGCTGCTATGCATAGGACACTATATGTCGCAAGCAACTCAATGGCATATAAAAACTATGACAAGTTTGGAAGGAGGAGTAGCATCCACTTCCTAAATAATAAGCCTCCAGAAACTCTATGAACTTAGGTAAATGTCGATAGTTGTAGAGGGGCTTCAAGCTTTTTGTTCATAGGGTCGCTGAGTCATGCTTGATTTGACAGCAATCAACAACAACAACCATTTCATATTCCACAATTTTCAGTTTTCCAACATTTAAGCTACATACATTTTACGTTCCAATTATTAAAGGATATTTGCCATTATTTCTCCTCATTTTGACTGACTTCTAATCTGGGCTCTACCATTACATGGTAAGTATCCATGTTTCTGTACTTTTAATAGAGTTTTTAGAGGCCTGTTATTTTTTGGAGGCCTGTTATTTAAAAAGTGGATAACCAATCCCACTTTCTAGTTTATCATAATCTAGGAGCTCACTAAACTTTCTCCACCATGAGTGCCACTCCTGTGCTGTTTGACACATCAGTGGCACAGCTTTCAGTATCACAGCAACTTATAAATTATCTAAGTACAGGAAACTGACAGACAAGTGCTATACCAATCAGAACACTGTTCTCCCAAAATACGAAAAACTCACAGTCTAGTTTGTACCACGAATAGCAAATGAGTTTTCACATCAGGTCCGAGGGCCAAGCCACAGGTGGAGGATCCATCCAACTTTTACTCACAAAGGTCAATCCACTGGGTCCTAATTGGTTTAAGCAAGATCTATGGCCCATAACTGATTGTTAATGAAATTTAAACAAAGACCAAACAGCCCACAATAGATTAAAGGCATTTACACTGTGGATCATCACAAGCTAAGGCTAATATTGAGAAAAATGGGAATCTCAGAGCATTTAATTTGCTCATGGGAATCCTATACCTAAACAAAAATGCTGTTGTATGACCAGAACAAGGGAACATTACATGGTTTAAAATCAATAAGAAAGTGTGTCAAATGTGTATTCTCTCTCCATGCCTATTCAATCTATATGCTGAGAAAATTATTCAAGAAGCTGGACTCTATAAAGAAAAATGTGGCTTTAAGATAAGATTAAGTCTCATCAATAGCCTGAATTGTGCAGATGGTATAACCTTGCTTGCTGAAAATGAGAAATAATTAAAGCAAAGAACACAGCCTTCAATATAACTGCATCTCAAAGTCAAGAAAATAGTGATTATTACCACTGGACCAATAGGTCCAAATCAATCCAAGATTAAAGAGAAAGAAAACAAAATTAGTCTACTGGAGCTAGAGGTCAGACCTTATATAGATGATTAAGTCTGTGATTTTGGATTGTCATCAAAGAGATTAAAGGGCCAGTCCACTGGGTCCAAAGAAAGTCTGATCCATGTCAAAAGGGGAAAAAAACCCTTAGCTGGAAATGTCATTATATAGGGTCTGCTTGACATAGTGTTAAGAAGAGGTACTGCAATCCCGAAAGCATGTGGTCTGAATACACCAGTGGCTCCAAATGAGCAGGACGGGCAATCTCCTGGGCAATTAACTGCTTCTGAAAACCCACCAGAGAGTCAGCTATGAGTTGGATCCGACCGACGGTATACAGTAACAACAACAACAATTAACTAATGCAGATGAGGAAGAGTGGCTTAAATTCCTTGTTTCTGTCGTTGTTGTATACCACAGAGTCCGAATTGACCCATAGCTGACCCTCAGGAGAGTTTTCAGAGGCAGTTAATCACATGGGAGGAGTTTGTCCATCCTTCTCCCAAGGAGCAGCTGGTGGCCTCAAACCGCATGCCTTTGTGATTGCAGTGCAGCTTCTTGCCACTAGGCCACCAGAGCTCCCTTAAACTAGCTGTTTTCTCCTTCATTGTTATAAAGTTTTACATCTAGTTTAGAACAGAAAAATCAGTAACAAACTCATTTATCTAATATTTAATGAACCACTATCAAAGTGCTTTACACACTTCATGTAATCTATGCTTCAAAATTACGAGGTAATTTCTATTATCACCACTTTTATAGATGGTTAGTTGTATCTTTGGATAGCTGTGATTAAGTGACTTTTTCCAGATCATAAAATTGAGTAGTTCCATTTATATGCAGGTGGTTAGATTCCAAAAACTCCTTACATTTTACTAGGCTGTTAATATTGCATCATCACCTAAGGTTCATTCAGTGGACATATAAATAATGTTTACAAAGTGAGTTCATCTCCCCACTATTCCACATAGTCTCTGCTAACTTTTCAATCTATTCTGCATCCTCCACACCACACTAATCTAAGTGGCTTCCTGAATGAGCCCTTCCTTTGTAATACCCACAAGACTACAGTGAACCATAACTTTTTTTACTGTGTAATGTGAAAATGAAATTTAACTTGTGTTACAACTGTCATAGCACCATACTCATAATGTACAATGTAGCTCTAACTTCTCTCTCATACAACAGTGTATGTTCTGTGGTGTATAAAGCTGAAAGGTATTATTAAAATGCAAAAGGATTTTTATGCCATTTGAGGACAGAAGCCAGAATCTAAGTGAGACCACAGAAATGAAATTTTAATGTAATGGATTTTATTTCTGCTACATCAATACCTTATTACAAGAATCAGTTCATCATAACAATAATAGGTTGTCATAATTTGATGTTGTGAAGCAGACTTCACATCACCACTCTTAACAGCTTACTCATTGATCACTTTTTACTTCCTTTCACAAAAGGAAAAATAGAAGTGGGATATAGTTAACGTACTTGGAAAAACGGAAATGCCATTTTGCTCTTGAAAGGACACTTTCAAAAAGCCTACTTTGTCAGAAAACCTGATTATGGTGGTCATATTTTAAGAACAAAAATGTAATATATAATGGATACACTGATCAACAAGAAGAATATTTTAACTTGTCAGAAAATTCTCAAGTGCATGAGATGTGACATAATATAGATACTAACTTTCTGAAAGGGTTGCTAGTGGCTTTGTGGTAAGGACTTGTGCTGCCAACCCAAAAGCATGTAGTTCAAATCCACCATATGCTCCATGGGAGAAAGATGGGCAATTTTTCCCATGTGATTTACTATCTCTGAAAACTCACTGTAAAATCAGTTCCAATTTGATAGTACATAGCAAAAATGACATCTTTCTATAGAAACAAGAAAGTAATTCATAAAACATATGAAGTCTAATAACTTTATGATTTTATTACAATACACTCATTTTCTAAATAACATCTTTAAAAAAGAAAATATGTTCTACGAAATGACAAGGGGAAAAAAAGAGAGCAATGTAATTAGAACAGTAAGCTTTACTTTTAGTCACTGCTGTAAGCTGGCAGATCTGGTGGCCTAGTGGCAAGACACTGCACTACAACCCCGAAAGCATGCAGTTCGAAGCCACTCCACAGAAGAAGGATGGACAATCTCCTCCTGTGCAATTAACTGCCTCTGAAAATCCACCAGAGGATCAGCTCTGGATCGACTCTGACTATGGTACACAACAACAACAGTAACATTGGAAGCTGAGAGAGGGCTAAGTGTGTAGGGAACCATATGCCAACATAGAAGCAGATGGTAAGAATTCACCAGCTACTCCACAGAAGAAAAATGGGCAGTCTCCTCCTGTGTGATTTACAGTTTCTGAAAACCTGTTGGAGGGTCAACTATAATAGCTATGACAGTAATAAGCTTGAGCTTATAATAAGATGAATAGTTGAATGCAAAGAGATTAAGTCCTACTACTTGGAATCTATAAATGGTAATTTAGTCAGAATAAGGGTCTTGAGATGGGAAGACCATCTTGGTAACCCAATGACCCTTAATTCAATCACAAGAATCTTTATAGCAGATTTGACACAGATGGAAGAATGGAGTGATGCAGCAACAAGCCAAAGATTGCTTGCAGCCATCTGAGGCTGAAAGGCATAAGAATAGATTCTCCCTATAGTTTATGGAGGGAGTATTGCCTTCCCAACACATTAATCTCAGCCGAGTGATACTGATTTCAGGCTTCTGGCCTTTAGAATGATGAGATAATAAATTTGTACCATTTTACAAAACTCAATTTCTTGTATTATAGCCACTATTAGAAACTAATCATAATCAGTATAATTATTCTTTTTCAAACACAAGCGTTATAAATTTTCCATTTATCAAGATCTTTTAAAAATAATTTCATGAAAACATTTTTTTTCCATCTAGGATGCCTCATTTCTAGAAGCCAAACACATTTTTATTTTAGTTCCACATTCACTCATTGACATCAAGTCAGAACCAACTCAGAGCTCATCATCATCCATGGGGTTTCTGATCCTGTAGATTGTATGAGAAAAAATTAATCCATCTGTTTAAAGAAGAGAAAATGGCACATAGTGGTACAAGGCCACGAACTTCTCTCTGAAGGGGCCAGTGGGAATAAGAATAGAGCAGCCTCTCACCTCCCCAGAACAGAAAGCAGGCAATGAATCCACAGCCCAGCCCTACGGTGCCTGCAGAGCCCCACCAACAGCAAGAGGTTCTTTTATTTGCTCCTGACTCATAGCTTTGTTACCAACAATGGGGTCTATTAGGGAAGGAAGACAAGAATTGGGGAAGCAAAGAATATGACTCAATGCAAAGCCAAGTTTGAGGCAAGCAGTCCCAAGACACAATTCTTCAATAAGCCCAGGCTCCAGTTTCACTTCAGCAGTTAAATCCAAATCATCCAGCAAGGTTTTCCTTCAGCAGTTATAAATCAACTTCTTCTTCAAACATCCAAGAAGAACAGCTGAATCTTTAACTGTATCCAGCACATATGCAAGAAACCTCAGGTCATACCTTGCCACCATTTGTCTACAGCAATGACAGTCTCTCCTCCACCAGGCTCTCACTCTCACCAGGGTCTTTCCCTACAAGCCTTGCTGCCTGGTGTGTGAAGCACTCTTTCTCTTACCCGACTTTGGAAGTCATTTACAGTTGCCGGCTTCTACAGAGATTTGCTTGCTGGTTCTGGTGAAGATTAGGTGGAATGCTGACTGCTAATGGGTGGGAGATTATTTGATTCGGCCTACTATTTAAAAATGCATTTCAGCCTGACAGCCATAGGCCCTCAGGCCTGGTTTTAATTGTTTTTGGTCAAACATTCTTCTAAGTGGTATAGCACCGGCCTGTCCATTTGCTGTACAGAGGTTACAGAGTTAGGAGTTACAGAGGTAATTCGTGGTTGCTGTGATAGTAGACAGTGTTTGGTGGAGCTCCCCAACTAAAACAAGCTCAGAAGCAGGAGTGGCATCCACTTCCAAAGTAGCTTGCCTCTGGAAGCGCTATGAATGTAGAGAAACAGTGAAAGTTATACAAGTATTCAAGCCTTTCATTCATAGGGTTGCTATGAGTTGTCTATGGCTTGACAACACTTAACAACTTAACAACATCATAGAACACTTTTTAGAATGACTCTGCCATGTTTTTACAGTAGTAAACCCTCACTCAAGTAAGTTTCAAAACTATTTTACAAAATGGCAAGTAACTTTTCAATAAATTAAAAACCTCAGCCACTGTGTGTGCCCATTAAACTCAATGTATGAAACCAATTGAGTCGGGCCTTCAAAGTACTATCTCACTGTCTCTCCCTCAATATGGCAGTATTCTACATGCAGCCTACTGAGTGGATAGTTAAGAGGCACTGAACCAGGTCCCTAACTCTAAAAATTATCCCTAGATTAATGCGCAAGTATTTTAATAAAATACAAACATCAAGAGTTCAACTGCAAGACTAAGGTGATTCTAAAAGAAGCCATGACATTTTTAATCATTTCATAGCCATGTCAAAGTTGGATAATGAACAAGGAAGACTAGAAAGAATTGTGGTGTTGTGAAGACTTTTGAATATACCACAGACTGACAAAAGAACAAATGCATTGGTCCTGGGAGTGCAGCTTGTGTCACAAAGTCTGAATATGTATGTTGTCAAGAAAGGCCAGTCCCTGGTGAACATCCTTCTTGGAAAGACAGAGGGTCAGCAAAAGAGGAAAACCTTCAATAAAAGGAATTGACGCAATAACAGCAGCAATACATCTACACACAGTAGAGATTATGCAGGTGGTGTAGGATCTGATTCCCAGAGTCCACAGCACAGAGCACAAGTACCTTGGAGGTCTTCCTGGGTCCCAGTCCCCACAAGAACAGACTACAAGGTATTTTCTCCTACCTAGACACTGGTGTGGCAACCACCAGCCATTCAGTTAAAGGTCATCTTCTTAAAAACTGTGCCACCAGGGGTCCTTAAATACTAATTCAGAAGTAAAAATTTGAAGGAAATACAAAATGTTTGTTCAAAAGTTATGTAAAAGGCATAGATAGCAAGAGAGGAAAAAATTAAAATTATCAAAGGTTTTAGAAAAATATATATTAAATAATACAGTTCCAATTTCTCAGTGATTCCCAACCTACCCCCCAAGGTATTACTTTCCATTTTGAACTGATAGTAAGACTAAGAATTTCATTTTCCATTAAGTGAACAATTAATATCCTTTTATTTCAAAAAGGAAAAAAAAATTACTTTGGTTGTTTTACCTATGGAGTGAAAAGTATCTTTAGGGTTTTATTTACCACTTATTAAAAAGTTATAAATCAATAGAGAAGACGTATCATTATAAATTAGAGTAAATAATTAAGAAAAGTTAAATAGTATATTACAATATTTACAAAACATTTTGAAATTATGATTATGTTTATAGTTTATAAACTTGTTTGAACTGGTTAACAATTTTTCATCACTGAAAATAGATTTTATTTTCATGATTTTCCCTAAAGTAATAACACAAGCTGTTTACATACATGAGCTTTCAGTTTGCTCTGGTGCCTTAGTTGCTATTGTTTAGTAAATTGAAATATCATCTACTATAAGTTGTTGTTGTTACTATAAGTCAAAAATATATTTTGTTTCCTGCATAATTTCTCCATCCTACATAATTGTATATGAATGGAAATTCTTATTTAAGATTCTCAAAAACCTAATGATCTTTAAGAGAACAACTAATAAATATGATGCTTTTTAAAAAAATTACTATCACTTATCAGAATATGACTTGCATTAGTCAGAGTTGCCAGTTAATACATAAAATTACCCATTAAGACTTTATTTAAATATAATATAAATACAATAAACTGCATTCATTTTACATTTACACCTTAATGATTTTAACAATATGACACAACTGTGAAACAGTCTTCATAAAATAGGAAATATTCTCAGCATCTCAAAAATTTTCTTGTTATGTTTCCATATAATACCCTACTCTCTGTTCTGAGAACTTTGTTGTTGTTGTTAGGTGCCATCAAGTTGTGTGCAACTCATAGCGACCCTATATACAACAGCTCTGAAGCTTGAATTATTCTGACTCCAACATGCCCCAGTCACTGTATAAAGCCATCTCGTCCTGGGTCTTCCTCTCTTGCACTATCCCTCCATCTTTCCAAGCATAATGTGCTTCTCCAAGGACCAGTCTCTCCTGGCCACATGCCCAAAGTACATGAGATGGAGCTTCAAAATCCTTGCCTCCAAGGAGAAACTTATTTTCACCATCTCCAAGACAGAACTATTTGTTTTCTTGGTGGTACAAGGTTATGTCCAAGACTCTTTTCCAACACCACAACTCAAAAGCATCAATTCTTCTGTCATCCTTAGTTCAGCTCTCTGGTGTATAGCAAGTTATTGTGAAGCCCATGACCTGGATCAGGTACACCTTAGTGTTTAGACTGACATCTTTGCTTCTCAGTACTCTGGAGAGGTCCCTGACAGCAGATTTTCCCAGTATAATTCATCTATTGATTTTCTGACCACTGGTGCCAAGAGTGTTGATTGTGGAGCTGAGCAAGCTGTAACTGTTAACAACCTGAATCTCTTCTCCATCTAGCATAGTTCTGCCAGTTGACCCAGTGGGGAGAATCTTTGTGTTTTTGACATTGACCTTCAATCCATAATTGAAGTTCTTGACCTTCTGTAGCAACTGCTTCAGGTCCTCCTCAGTTTCAGCAAGAACGGTTGTGTCATCTGCATAATGTAGGTTATTGATGAGTCTTCCTCCAACCCTGATGCCACATTCTACTTCATAAAGCCCAGCTTCCTGCGTGATCTGTTCTGCATATAGATTGAAAAGGTATGGAGACAAGACACATCCCTGACACACTCTTTTCTTGCTTTTGGACCATGCAGTGTTTCCTTGCTCTGTTCTGATGACTGCTTCCTGGTCTGAGTATAGGTTTCACATGAACACAATCAAGTGTTCTGGGATTACCATTATCCTCACGTTTAGCCA
>NW_006399891.1:3349782-3407541 GCF_000299155.1 Elephantulus edwardii | reverse complement strand
TATTATTTATAATTTTCTAATGTTTCTGTTCAAATCTTTTAGATATTTATCAATTGTGAAAGATAGATACCTATACCTGAACACAGTGTCTGCTTCATAGTTTATTCAATAAATAGTAACTGGGGACAAGAGAAGAGATGACTGCTACAAATGACAAACATCATTTAATTTCACACCTGTCTCTAACTAGCCAAGACTGATATCTCAAAAGCTATTTATTTTCTCTTAAAGTTATAGGAAAAAATATTAAGGAAATTAGAAATATATTTATAAAGTAAATACAACTACCACTTTTGATGTTTAAAATAATGATTATTGCTGGTAGTATGATGAGGTCTAATAAGCACCGAAATTCTAAGTTTGAGCATCGTTTCTACCACAGGGCCACAGGGCTGTCTTAACATTAGATTGTGTAAGGCAGACAGAAAAACAATCTGCAACAAACTAAAATTAAAAGGATTTTCTTTTTCAGAAATGTCACTGATGACCACAATCTCCATCAGACTGAAGAACCAAAAAGGCATAAACCAGGGCAAACGCCCAAGCAGCGCTTGACTGGGATGTTTAGAGGACAGCAGCTCCCTCGGGTCTAATGGTCTCATCAAGACAAGCGTCAGCAAGAGGAAGTAGCCTTTCAAATTCCAAAAAGGGAGCCTCTAATTAACCATAGTGACCTTAGATGGATCAAAAATGAAGACCAAAATGGACAACAGAGAAGATAATGAAAATTACATTAGAACATCAAGAGGCCAAAACAAAAGGAAGAATGTTGAAGTAAGAAGGCTAAACAGAAAATTTTAAAAGAGAGCTCAAGAAGACAAAGCAAAGTGTAATAATGAAATATACAAAGATAGTTAGAAATCCAAAAGGGGGGGAAGGCTTGATGCTTCTCAAGTTGAAAGAATGGAAGGATAAATTTAAGCTTTCAGTTGCAATACTGAATGATTTCACAGGCAAAATATTGAAAGACACAGGAAGCATCAAAAGATAAAAAGAATACAGACAGCCACTACCAAAATGAATGGATTGATACTGAGCCATTTTGAGAAGTTCCATATGAACCAAGGAGAATGAAGGAAGAAGTTCAAGTTGCAGTGAAGGCCTTGGTAGTTAATATGGCCCCAGAAATTGTTGGAACAACTACTAAGGTGTTTCAACAAATAGATGTTGCACTAGATGTACTCACAGGCCTATTTCAATAAATTTGAAAGACAGCTACCTGGTCAACTGACAGGAAGAGATTGATATTTGTCCCTATTCACCAAAAAGGTGATTTAAAAGACTGTGGAAAAAATAATATTATTAATATCACATGAAACTAAAATTTTGCTGAAGATCATTTTAATATGGCCTGAACAGTATATCAATAAGGAATGGCCAGAAATTCAAGATGGATTTAGGAGAGGCTTTGTCATGAAGGATATTTGATATTTGATGGTATCAAATGGGTCTTAGTTGAAAGCAGAAAACATCAGAAAGATATTTCCCTGTATTTTATTGACCACAAAATGGCATCTTACCGTGGGGATCATAACAAATAGCTTCCTAAACTGTAAGCGAATACATTTGTTTCTTAAAGCCACCCTCTTTTGGTATTTCTGCTATAGGGGTTCTATATAACTTAGACAAGTTTTTAAAGCACAGATAATTTCAAGTTTTTACATAAACCAAATTCCTTGTATTACATTTTAGTTTCTGTTATTCTATTTTACCATCTCTCCTCTTGAAGGTGTCAAGAATTTATTCTTACAATCAGGGTGCACTTCTGATCTGTCATATTACATATGCATCATAACATACATATGAATACAGAGACTGAAGGTTCAAAAACTCAATAAGGAAAGAGAGTCAATAAAATATTCCTAGTTTAATCAGAATTATAACTATTTTGTCCAGATTAACAATGCTACCCTCTTAAATAAAAGTCAGAAGTTGATTATTAAGAACAACTTTTTGTGTTTTATTACAACAATGACAAGAAAATATAGAAAATCATAAGGCTGTCATTTCAACTATATTTATTTCTAAAACTGCTACTATTCTCCAACAAGATAGCATGAGATATCTGGGGTAGAGCAGGATAAATAATGGCAGCAACCTGGAAAGTGGTGGTGGTGGGTAAAGTCATTCCCAGATCTTGGAGGTGGAAAGGTAGCGATGAGCACAGGGGGACAATGGGCAACATTACACTATTTCCCATTGTTGTGGACACTGCTTCCACGGTCATTTACTCCATGTCAAAATGTCTATATACTATTCTGTGTTCTGTAGAAAATACAGTCTTGTACTTGGAATGGAAAGCTTTCAGAGATCCCTCTGGAAGCTTATGGACTGTTACTCCTGATCTCCAGTCAGCCCACAGATTATTGAAAGCATCTTTTCTGACTTTAGGCTCTTGATCTTACTTGACATCTTTACTCAACACATTTTTTGGAGTCACATTTGGAGGTGTGAATCCTTTTGCAGAGTGGGTCATCCTTGGGCATGTCTAATGGGCAGTAACTATCTCGTTATGCTGGTCAGCTCTGACTGAGTATCCTACCTGTACCCATCTCTTAGACTGGCAAGGACATTATCACTAGTCAAATGGACTATCATACTCTCCACTAAAGTCAGTACAAAATCTGTCCCATGTATACTGTTGATCTGAAAAAGTTCTACCTGTGACCTGGCTTACATCTTGGGGCATTCATCATCACTTAGGTGAACAGAAACTCTAACCTAACTGAACACCTCAATGCCAATCTTCTGTTTAGCCGGCAGATAGTGTCCCTGGCCAGATGGCTTTCTACTTCCTATAGTGTACTTGTTCGTTTCATAGTTTGCCCTTAAAAATGCAGCAAGTGTCTGTTAGTTTATTGTACGGGGGTGACTTGCATGTTGCTAAGATGTTAGAAATTCTTTTTAGTCATCACTATTTGAAATAACAGCAGAATCATCAATACAGACTAGGGAGCAGAACTTAACCATCGACTTCTGAAATAATAGATCTTCAAAAGCCCAATGAATAATAGAGAAATAATGTTGAATATAGTGCTGGTAAATGAGCTCTTCAGGTTGAAAGGCACTAAAAAAATGAGGTAAAACCACTGCAAATATCCATTAGTGACTGAAACATGGAATTCAGGAAGCATTCATCTATGAAATTTGGAAGCTGTCAAAAATGAACTGGAACACATGAAGATCAATATCCTAAGTACTAAAGAGCTGAGTTGCACTGTTATTGGCCATTATGAATCAGTCTTATGGCCTATTATGTCAGAATGACAAACTGAAAAAAAATAGTGTCACATTCATAATAAAAAAGATACTTTACATACCAACATTGAAGCATAATGATGTGAGTGATAGGATGTTATCCATAGGAATATAAGGTAAGACCAATTACTATAACTATTTTTTAAATATATGTACAACAACTTGTCAGAAAATGATAAATTAAGACCTTCTACCAACTTTTATAATATGAATTAATCAAACATGGAATCAAGGTGCATTAATAATAATTAGTGACTAGAATGTAAAAGTTGGAAACAAATGTTCTCTTGGAAAATACAGCCTTGATGACACACAAAGCTTGAGATTAAACAATAGAATTTTGAATAATGAATGATGTTTTCACAGCAAATACATTTAAAAAATATAAAAAGCAACTGCACATCTGGAAATCAGATTGACTATATCCAGGAAAAGAGTTAATGGATAAGCTCAATATTAGTAGTAGTCAAAACAAGGCCAGGGTAGACTGGAACAGATCATCAACTCTTAATATGTAAATTAAAATTAAAACAAGTCCATGAAAACAAAAATAAAACCTTGAGTATATCTTACCTGAATTTAGAAACTATCTTAAGAATAGATTTGATGCATGAAACTCTAATGATCAAGGACCAGATGAGCTGTGGGATGACAACAAAGACAATATCCATGAAAGAAAGCAAAGGGTCATTACAAAGACAGGAAAGAAAGAAAATACCAAAATGGATGTCAGAAGGAACTCTGAAACTTCCAATAGGGAAACCAAAACAAAGGGAAGAAATGTTGAAGAACACAAGATTTCAAGGGGAACTCAAGTATAAAACAAAGTATAAAGACATGTTCAAAGAGCTATAGTTAGATAATTAAAGGGGGGAAAATACACTTTATTTCTTAAGCTGAACAAGTTAATGAAAAAATTAATATCTCAAGTTGAAATACTGAAGGATCCCATAAGTAAAATCTTGAATGATACAGAAAGTATCAAAAGAAGGTAGAGGAAAGACAAAGTCACTGCATCAAAAAGAAGTGGTCGACACAGAACTATTTCAGGAAGTAGTATATGATCAAAAGGCAATTGTAATAACGGGAGAAATTCAAGCTGCACTGAAGGCATTGCCAAACAAATAAGGCCCCAGGAGTTGATCCCAGGATTCTCAACTGGCATGTTTAAATAAACTTATACAGCCCTGGACATGCTCAGCAGTTTGTGCTAAGAAATTTGGAGAATAGCTATTTGATCAATTGACTAGAACATATCCATATCTGTTCCCATTCCAAAAATACATGATACAACAAACTGCAGAAATTATTTAACAATATCACTAGCATTACATGCAAGTAAAATCTTTCAAATGGTTATTAAAAGAGCTGCTGTAACAGTACATATACAGGGAAATGCCAGACATTCAAGATGGATTCCAAGAGTGTGGCATGAGGGATAATCTGTGCTGATGTTAGATGGGTCCTGGCTGAAAGCAGAAAATACCAGAAAGATGTTTACTTACATTTATTGACTATGCATTTTTTGACTATGCAGATTATAACAAATTATGGCTAATGATAAGAAGATTGGGAATCCAATTAGCAATTAATTATGCTTGCGTGAAAGCTACACATAGTCCAAGAAGCTGTTGTCTGAACAGAACAAGGGAATACTGCAAAGTCTGCATAGTTTAAAATCATTAAATGTGTGTGTCAAGGTTGTAACCTTTCTCCACACCTATTCAATCTGTACATGAGAAAATCATTTGAGATGTTTGTGACATCCAGTTAAGCAGAAGACTCAGCAATAGTCTGCATTACACAGACATGACAACATTGTTTGTAGACAGTGATGACTTGAAGCACTTGCTACAAAGACCAAAGACTCCAGCTTTCAATATAGATTACATCACGACACTAAAGAAACAAAAATCTTCACCACTAGATCTATATAGAAAACATCATGATAGATGGAGAAAAGATGAAAGTTGTCAGCAATTTATTTGACTTGGATCCACTATCAAAAGGTGTATTGCACTGTATGAATCTACTGCCAAGCACCTCTTTAGAGTGGTAAAGAACAGGATTATCAGTTTAAAGGCATGCCTGACCCAATTCACAGTATTTCTATTTACTTCCTATGTATGTGAAAGTTGGATAACAAATAAAAATTGGAGGAAAAATTAATGTATTTGAACTGTGTTAGTGAAAAGCATTGGATGTTCCATAGACTGCCAAAAGAATAAACAAATCTATCTCAGACAAATCACAATGAGAGGTCATCTCCCCTACTTTGGACATGCTATCAGGAGGGGCCAGTCCTTGTAATAAAATACTATACTTTGAAAAAATAGAGGTTCAGGGAAGGAGAGGAAGAGACGCAATGAGAAGGATTGACACAATGACTGCAAAAAAGATGCCCAAGGATGTTGGAGATGTGAGGACGGCACAGGCTAGAACAGGGTTCATTTCTGTTGTTTATATTGTCTCTATGAGCCATAATCAATCACATATAACAACAATATTATAATGAAAGAATCAGTTATGTTATGCCTAGTCAACCACTTACAACTGAGTTGATCGTACTTTCTTATATTTAAAATTTTTCTACTATGGTGAAACTTTTAAAAGGACTTTCATAGTTTCCTTATTTAAAAGCTTCATAAATACTCTTTCTCACTTTCTCTCATTGCTGTCGCATTGGTTCCAACTCACAACAACCCTCCACTGGTTTCCACGCCTCTAAATCTGTAAGGGAGGAGGCTGCTCATCATTCTCCTGTGCAGCGGCTGGTGGATTCCAGCCACCAGAGAGCACGGCCTTTGGGTTAGCAGTGCAACTTGCCATTGACTACACCACCAGAGCTCCCTCATAAACATTCGCTACACCCTTGATCTGACACGACTCTTGAAGAGGAACAACGTAGAGTTGGGATCTGAGGGATCACAAGGTCTGACGTAAGGAATTGGGGAGGGGTGCTGACTGAACTAAAAATGTTAAGGATAGGGATGCTGCATAGATTCTTCCATTGGCCACTTTCTCCTTAAAAGCAAGGAAAACAACAATAAAACAGATAAGTAACTGTAACTATTTTTTATATAAACAACTCCATCTTTCTGGGTGATTTAATACTTAGAGCAAATGTGTAAAGTACATATACCCTGAAAGAATTAATGTTGCAAATAACAGAGATATGTTAATATCACTTCCAACTTAAAAAGAAAGCATGACTATTCTAGTATGATACTGAAAGGAAACTAGGAAAAAAAGGAATCACTGTCTTAGATGCTAAAGGAAAATGTGACAGATTATCCATATAGTTATAAATAGACACTCACAGCAAGTAATACCATCTGTATGTATTATTTAGAGCTATGTTTCTGCCCTTTTGTCTCAGGGTACCTTCTGAATTTGAGATCTGTCAGTCTCCACTGATACTGGGTAAAGGCTTAGAAATACAATGTTATGACCCCTTAACTAGATGCCTACTTTTCCAAGGATAACAAGTGGCATTTTATGAAATTCCAGGATATCATAAAATACAGTTTAAAATACTGTACCTTCTGCTTAACATGTATCACCATTTGACTAGTAGTTTCCTTCCAAAGTTATGTTGTTGTTGTTAAGTGACATTGAGGCATAGATGAACCATGGTGACCTTATGAACGAAAGACCTGAAGACTTATATAACTTTTATCGTTTCTCCACATTCATAGAGTTTCCATAGGTAAGCTATTTCAGAAGTGGATGCCACTCCTGCTTACAAGCCTATTTTAATAGGGTCTGTTCCACCATATACTGTCCACCACAGGTAACCATTATTGCATTGGATACATCAGTGTCATAGTGTTTAGCATAACAGCAACCATGAGTTACCTCTGTACAGCAAATGGACAGACCAATGCTATACCATTTAGATGAATGCTTGAATGTTTGACCAAAAACAATTAAAACCAGACCTGAGGGCCACAGATTAAAATCACCCACCTTTGGCTTGGTAGCATAACTTTCTATCCACTAGGTCAACAGAGCTCTCTCTATGGCTCGCAGCAATTCTATGAACAACAGTTCTAACCCATGCCCCACTCTATGCCATCCTCACAATCCGAGTAATGCTCGATCCCATTGCTACAGTCTTAACTGTTGTTAACTGTTGTTAAGTGCCATCAAGTCATAGCCAGCACATAGCGACCCTATGAATGAAAGACCTGAACACTTGTATAACTTTCGTCGTTTCTCTAAGTTCATAAAGTTTCTGGAGACAATCTATTTCAAAAGTGGATGTCACTCCTGCTTCCAAGCCTGTTTTAACTGGAGAACTGGAGACCTCCACCAAATACTGTCCTCCATTGATAATCATTATTGCATTTGACACATCAATGTCACAGTGTTTAGCATCACATCATCCACAAGTTACCTCTGTACAGCAAAGTTAAACAACTATTAAAGCTAGTAGATTTGTCTAGTAGTATAACTCCAAAGCTCTGGTAACCTACTTGGTAAGGAACTGTGCCGCAAACTCAAAGGCAGGTGGATTGAATCCACTAGTTGCTCCATGAGAGAAAGATGGTCGATCCCATCACCTTCTGGCAACTTGCAGTCTCTGAAAACCTGCTTGAGGGTCAGATAGGAGTTGATTTGGCCTTGATGGCAATGACTTTGGTTTTAGGTGCTTTTTTAAATATATAACTCTAAAGAAATATGTATGAGTTACACACATTTCTATGATGACTAAAATTAAAAAGGACACCAAATGAGACAAAATTGGCTGAAACCATGTTGGATTGCTATGTCTTGTTTCTAAGAAACCATTTGCTTGTGAAAATTATTCAGTTACTAATTAAAACATACACACATGTAATTTGATATTTCCTGTATTTCTGAAGCTCTGAGACAAATATATATTATGGAAACTCAGATATCCTTCTGATCTATGGAGATTTATGAATATTTTCAAAACCTTATCTGCTCAAGACATGCATTCAGATAGGTGACCTTTGAAGAGGCACGCACACTCATACAGCCACATCAGATGCCATATCTACAAAGCAAAACCTGCTCTAAAGCTTGACACAGTAAATAGACAAAAATATTCTATTACAATCTCCTACACAGCTGATTATTAAGAGAGTTTCCCCCTCCTACTTCCTAACTCTTTCATTTCTGCCTGACCCTGCTTGCTCACCAAAGTGGGTGCGGAGGAAGATAGTGAAAATCTATCCCATTCTGTGAATAATTTGTGCTCTTTTTTTAATAACATAAAATTTACTTTTCCATCTTTGTTCCCATCTTTCACTTTCTAGTAGGTAACTTTAAGCTGTAGACATTTTAAGAAACACTAGTGACACAAAAAAAAGACCTTTCTAAGGAAAACTACAAAATATTACCACAAAAAAAAGAGGCTTGACTAAATGGAAAAGTATTTCCTCTTTATGGTTAGGAAACCTCAACATTGTGAAAATTACAATCTTTGTGAAAAGCAATTCGTGTGTTCAGCACCATCTCAATACAGATACCAAATTCAATCTTCAAATACATAGAAAAGGCAATTCCAGGTTTATTTGGAAAGAAAAGAGATCCCAAGCAAGTAAAGCTATTCTGAAAAATAAAAATGAAGTAGGAGGCATCACACTTTCTGCTCTCAAAACCTACTGCACAGTCATAGTGACCAAAACAGCATGGTATTGTTACAACAGCAGAATCATAGATCAATGGGACAGAGCTGAGAAACCCAAAAATGAACCCATCTACTTACAGTCAACTGGTATTTGACAAAGAAACAAAACCTATCAAATGGGGAAATGACAACTTCTTTAACAAATAGTGTTGGCAAAGTGGACATAAAAACTGGACAAAGCTGTAGAAAATGGAAACAGGATCCACATTACTCACACAAAAGTCAACTCAAGGTGAATCAGAAACCTAGACATAAAACGCAGGATTATACATATCATAAAAGACAACCTGGAACTCAACTTAGAAGCCACAACCTATGGCATAAATAGGCCTGTGACTATAGTAAAAAAATGCAGAACTAGGAGAGGACAAAATTGATAAGTGGGACCTTCTAAAAACCAGATCTCTGTGTGCATTAAAAAGTTTTTCCAACAAAGTGAAAAGAAAGCCTACACTGGGCAAAAAACATTTGGCAATGGCATTTCAGACAAGGATCTCATAACTAAAGTTTACAGAATACTACAGGGCCTCCACAAGAAAAAGTCTGAGAACCCTGTAACTAAATGGAGGAAAGAGTCTCTACAAAAGAAGACATTCAGATGGCAGACAGACACAAAAAAATGTTCAAAATCACTGGCACACAGACATCCAAATCAAAAGCAAAGTATGATATCTCACCGCAGTATTGTGTTTCAGGTTGGAAACAACTCATAGCTGACCTTCCAGCAGGTTTTCAGAGGCAACACAGGAGGAGATTACTCATTCTTCTCCCACTGAATACATGGTGGGTTTGAGCCATATGCCTTTGGAATTGTAGCACAGTTTCTTACCAGAGCTCCCTCATCCCAGGAGCAGTAACAAAGTTTATGAGCACACCAAGCAATAAATGTTGGAAAGGATGTAGAGAGATTGGAAATCTCATGCACTGCTGTTGGGATGGCACAACTACTCTGGAAGGCAGTTTGGTGTTTCCTCAAAAAGATGAACATAGAAAATCCATGTGACCCAGTTATTGCACTGCTAGGAATTTACCTCGAGGAATGAGAACTGGGACACTAACAGAGATATGTATACTATGGCCATAGCATCGTTACTCATAATAGCAAGAAAATGAAAGCAGACCAAATGCCCATAACAAATGAATGGATTGAGATATTATACACCCACACAATGGAGTATTGTACAGCACTAAGGCACAACAATTTTGCAAAATGCTATATAATGTGGGAGAGGCTAGAGACTATTACCCTAAGTGAAATAACTTAGTCTCATAAAGGCAAATACCACATAAGACTATTATGTTGAAAATAGAAGGATGACTGAGCAAGACGTGTATAAATTTCCAAAAGGGAAAAGGGAAAGGAAAAAGTGGGTGGGAAAATGAGAAGAAGGGGAATCAATAGGATAGCAGAGGTTAGTGGGTGAATAGGGGTGAAGGAGTACGGGAGTTTCAACAGAGAGTTGAAAAGGTGGGATGGTAATAAGCATAGGATGGAGAACTGATGCCTATGAGCTGTGGTGCTGGAGAAGAGTATCATGGACTGCTGGGAGAACAAACATCTTTGTCCTGGAGAGGGTGAAACCAGGCTGCTCCTTGGAGGCAAGGATTCTGAAGCTCCATCTGACATACTTTGGACATGTTGCAAGGAGGGACTGGTCCTTGGAGAGAGACGTCATGCTTGGTAGGGTGCAGGGACAGCACAAGAGAGGAAGCCCCTCAATGAGATGGATCGATTCAGTGACTGCGGTAATGGGGGTAGGTGTGTCTGAGACAATGAGATTGGCACAGGATGGAGCAGGATATAGGGCTACTGTACACAGGGTCACTATGAGTTGAAGGCAAATCAATGGCATATAACAGCAACAACAATAGTAGTTAATAATATTAAATATATATGAATGATTGCATAAAATACAATATATATGAATGCAATACAACCTTTGCAGATGATTTTATGCAAAACAAATAAAAATGTATTAAAAATTATATATAATTTATTTAAAAAAACAATATGAAAAATGAATACATTTTCATTCAAATCGCTATAAGAGACAAGTTATATATAAAGTCAAACTTACATTTGAAAACAAAGAAACAGATGAACAGAAAACATCCAGTGAGGGTCAGAAAAAATCTTGAATAAGAATTATTATTTTTTATTTTTATAAACTGTTATTGTTGTTAAGTGCTATTGAGTCATAGATTACTCATAGTGACCCTATCAACAAAAGACCTGAACACTTGGATAACTTTCATCGTTTCTCCAAGTTCATAGAGTGTCTGGAGGCAAGTTATTTTGGAAGACGATGCCATTCCTACTTCAAAGCATGTTTAAATCAGGGAGTTTCACCAAACGCTGTCCACCATGGATAACCATTATCACATTTGGCATATCAGTGTCACAGTGTTTAGCATCACAGCAACCACAAGTTACCTCTGTACAGCAAATGGACAGACCAGTGCTTTACCACTTAGAAGAATGTTTGACCAAAAACAATTAAAACTAAGCTTGAAGACCAAAGATTAAATCATCCACCTTTGGCTTGGTAGCATAAATGTCTATCCACTAAGCCAATAGAGCTCACTCGTTGTTGTGGTTGTTGCTGTTAAGTACTCATAACAACCCTATGAACGAAAGACCTTTCGAACGAAAGACCTTATACACTTATATAACTTTCATCAACTACCTTTTTAAAAACTATGCTGCATTCCCAAAGGCAGGCAGACAGAATCTGCCAGTTGCTCAGCAGGAGAAGAACAATCTCTCATGCAATTAACTGCCTCTGAAAACCCATTTGAGGGTCAGCTATGGGTCAGTTGTGACTCGGCAGTGCACAACAAGAAGCACAATCTTTTCAAATAGGATTCTGTCACGATGGTAAAAAAAATCTTCAGTAGCAATTGTGTTGTGTATGTCAATGAATTGCTCTTTTTAAAAAGTCCTACATAATAGTTTTGAGGACTGGGAGATGGATACAGGAGCAATGAGGAAGTCCATGCATTTATGGAGCAACCATCTCTGTGTTCCTCAGACTATTATACTGCTACCATTTTCTGCCCAATCTTTCAGTACTAAAGCTTGGTGATATAACAGCAGTTTAACTTTGTATTCTCTAACTCTTTCATCTTTCTTACTAAGCCTCATTATATGGACAAGATGGATATCTGTTAGAGCCATGTAATGCATATACAACATTATCTATGTTCTTCCAGAAATAAAAATAAACAGTGTACAGTATCACTTTATTGGTCAATGGAATTTAAGAAGTACGTTATCTTAAAGAAATGTAAAGGGAGGATCTGTGATATTGGCATTACAGAAAGCTAATAGTTTTTCCTGATCCATTTAATAACCCATCTCTTATTTCTAGTAGTGTATTTCTTTCCAAATCTTAGCATCAGCATCCAATTTCATAACATTGGGGAAGCAGTGTTTTCTTAATGAAGCCAAAATTATTAAAATGTCAACCAAGAAAGAAGATTGTAAGCTTCTGTTAAAGGTGACAGATAAATTGAAAAATGGTAATGATGAATATGTTTAATGCCACTAAACTGTATGTGTAAAGACTGTTGAGGTGGCAAATATTTTGTTATTGATATACTTATTACAATTTTTAAAATGTCAGTGAAGTCTTGATACAAGACTCATTTCTTCATTTGTCTTTCTTCCAGTTACAATGCTGTTTTCTACTTGGTGACAAGTTGACTGATGCAGGCTGGCTGAGCTTGTAGATCCTCATTGTTCTCAAACATGCTATGTTGCTATGTGCGAGTAAGTTGGAACTGGCTCCTCATTGACCCTCCAGCAGGTTTTCAGAGCTCAGGAGGACAATACCCACAGTTTTCCCATGAGGCACCTAGTGGATCCAAACCATGTGTCTTTGAGTTGGCAGGGCAACTCCTGGGCCACTAGACCACCAGGAACTCCTGAATCAACCAGAGTGGACATAACACAATAATGTCCCAACCATTTAGATCCTGTCTTTTGGATTCCAGTCAACTCAAAGTATGCCTGCTTGCATTGAATCAATTCTGGCTCATCATAACCCTCTATCAAGAGGGGAGACTTTCCGTTTCTCTTCCCTGAAAAGGCTGGCAGTTCAACCCGTCACCCTTTCATAATTCAACAGGTAGCACATCTAAGTCAACAGAGCTCCCTAATAATTTGAAATTTTGATATCTTACATACTGCTGTAGACTTTACCATCAGTCATGAAGTTTCTTACAAGCAATTTAGTCTTCTATGGAGAAATCCAACTTTAAATCACAATTCAATAACTTCAGAATCTGATTTATTTTAATTATTGTCATATATTGTTAGGAACTATCATTTTGTACTAGGGAGCAATGATGTCAGTTTGAGGACTAAGGTGCCCCCAATTCAGATCATTATGTTTTCAGTTACTTGCTATGAATCTGATAGTTGGACAGTGAATAAGGATGACAAAAGGAAAATTGATGCCCTTGAGCTGTGGTGTTGGAGGAGAGTATTGGATATCCCATGAACTGTTAAAAGAACAAACAGATATGTCTTGGAGAAGGTGAAGCCAGAATACTCCTTGGAGGCAAGGATAGCAAAGCTTCATCTTGCTTACTTTGGGCATGTTGCTAAGAGAGGCTGTTCCTTGGAGAACGACATCATGCTTGGAAAGGTGAAGGGATGGTGAAGAAAAAGAAGACTCTCTACCCAGTGGATTGACACAATGACTGTAGCAATGGGCTTGAGTGTGTCAGAGATTGTGAGGTTGACATAGGTAGGACAGGGTTCAGATCTATTGTTAATGGGATCATGATGAGTTGTAACCAACTTGACTGCAACTAATGACAAATAACATAATTTTGTATTTACAAAGCATTCTCTTGTAAAATTTTCTTCTATCATTTCCTTTAAGAGTTCTGGGTTGTTATCCTACTTTATTTTCTCCTCAAGCATTTCAAGAATCAAGGAACTGTATAAGATGTTAAGATTATATGTTAAGAATATATATATATATTCCAGAGAAAACATATCTAGTCTCGTGGGAGCCGGCAAGCAAAAGAGGGAGGAATAAATACACACCAGGTTAAAAAAGGTAAATATGAACAAAGGAACAATGTCTTAATGCATGCTATTGCACCCCCTACTAGATTGAATGGCCTCATGTGAGAGTAGAAATGCATTATAGGGTTTTCTGAGTTAGCGTCTGTATAAGAGAAGAACACTGGATCTTTTCTCCTGTGGAGATGCTGAATGAATCTTAACCACCTGCTTTTCATATAACCACCAAGAATTTAACTTAGCCCCACCAGGGTTCCTTAAAGAAAGACAAACTTGTGAATATTACTGACTATGATAGATTTATCCTAGTTTTCTCTTAGTCTCAGCAAGTCACCTGAATTTTGGGGGGTTAGATATATATTTCCTCTTTACAAAGTCCCATCTCCTCTGGACTTCTCTGTGACTTTGTTATTTTACAGTTATCGCCTCTTTTCCATCGTGTTCTCCTCTGTCTTATGGCATCATTCTGGATAACATGTGAACATACTTGGTAATATACCCTATCTTAAAAGGAAAACAGGGAACTCTGGTGGCTTAGTGGTAAACAGTTGGACTATTAACCCAAAGGCATGCTATTTGAGTCCACCAGCTCTGCTCTGTGAAATAAAGATGAGCAATCTCCTCCCATGCAATTAACTGCCTCTGAAAAGCCCCTGGAAGGTCAACTATGGGTTGCTTCCGACTCAAAGGTAGCAACAGTGGCAGAAGGGGGACAGTTTCATGATTGCATATACTGTCCCGACATCTCCCCCCTCTTCATACATTGAACTTTTCAAAAGATTGTGTATACACAGAGTCCTCCACTTTCTCATCCCCTTTTCATTCTTCAGGCTACACCAATCTGCTTTCTCCCCCTTTCTCAACATAATTATGCTTTAAAAACTCATAAAAAATTCACACTCAAAAATGATAAAGACTTTGTAATATTCTCTTCTTTCTTGGCCTAGATCAGCAACATTCAGCCCCATTGATTATGTATTTCTTTCCAAAAAGAACATCTTTATCTCTGTTTACTCTTAATCTACTTCCTTGGATGGTGTCTCTGCTAGATGCACAGGGCTCCTTGACTCTTTCTCATTTCTCTTCTGCACTGTATTTCTAATGAATGCCATTCATTCTCATGGTTTTATACCATTTTTAAACCATTATCATTCAAATTATCTTTGATTTTCTCCTTGTCATTGGATTTCAGTTATGCATATTCAAATAATTCCAACTCACCACCAACATCTCAAATCCACCATATCCAAAACTGTTCAGTTTACTCTTCTCCAAAATTTGTTCATTTCCCAATCTTCATTATTAAGTTGATTGTACAACCATGCAGCTGCTCAAATAAGAAACTTAGGATCCATTCTTGATTCCTCTTTCTTGTATAACAGAACACACGTAGACTAACAGAAAGGGCAACCTAGGCAGAACTTTCAAGTATGGAAATACAAAGGAAGAGGAACAGTTGTAAGCAGACACTAGTGATTGGAACATGGAATGTTAGAACCATGAATATAGGAAAATAAGAAATTGTTAAGAAAGAAATGGAACACATAAATATTGACATATTAGGCATTGGAGAGATGAGATGGACCGGCATGGGGCATTCTGAGTCAGATGATCATATGATATATTACTCCAGAGATGAAAAGGTGAGGAAAAAATGGGGTTGCTTTCATAGTTAAAAAAGAAATTTCTAGATCCATCTTGAAATACAACATTGTGAGACAGGATTATATCCATACACTTACAAGGAAGTCCAGTGAATACCACTATCATTCAGATATATGCACCAACAACCAGAGCCAAAGAAGAAGAAATAGATGAAAGTTTCTACCAACTTTTACAGTTGGAGATAGATCGAACATGCAATCAAGATGCATTGATAATAATGGGTGACTGGAACGCAAAAGTTGGGAACAGAAAAGAAGAATCAGTAGTTGGAAAACATGGACTTGGTGACAGAAATGAAGCTGGAGATAGAATGACTGAATTTTGTACAATCAATGACATTGCAAATACATTTTATAAGAAACATAAACGCAGGTTATACACATGGATTTCACCTGATGGTATGCATAGGAGTCAGATCGATTACATCTGTGGAAAAACCTGTTGGAGAAGCATGCATTACAAATGCAAATCCAATTGTTCCTTCTACCATCAGAAAATCATTCCATTCTCTCCTGTGTCCACTGCCTGTGTCTTGATCCAGCATTCTCACTTCTTACCAGGTTTGACATAATAGTTTCTCCCTTCCTTCGCGTCCCTCTTTAAACCATGCTCCATATATCATCTAGAGAGATTGCAGCTCATAGCCTCTCCCAACTTAAACTGTTTTACTGATTGTCTTCAATACTTCGATTTAAATCCAAACTTCTCACTGTAATCCACCAAGGCCACATAATCTGCCTTCTGTCTCCCTCTGGTTTCATCTCCTCAAATTCGTCAACTCATCCCAGCCTACTGGTCTTCTTTAAACAACTCTAACACACTAAAGTCTTTCTATTTAAGAGGTTTGGCCCCCGGCCTTCTTCCCACCTGGACTTCTGACTCTTGCTATTGCTTAATTCTTTTCCTCTTTCACTTTGAGGCAGCCTGAACATCAGCTTTTCAGAGAGATTTTCCACTCAGATTCTCTATGTGCCAGCTTTTATCCTACCTCGGCACCTTTTATTATACAATTATGTTTCTTGTACTTCTTATTGTCTGTGTCTTCTCCTAGAATGTAATTTGGGCAAATACAGAGGCAAATGGAACACTTAGGCCACTGTCTGTCTTATTATAGGCAATCAATAAACATTTATTTGATTAATTTGTCCATTTTAGAAGAATATAAAAATGGACATAATACTGGGTCAGATTATTAATCTCCCCAGTCTGTCAAACCTTTATTTAGGATTTTAAAATATTTTCTGCCATACAGCACGACTTTAGTGAATTTCAGAGATAGGATAATTAGCATACTCAATCATTTCTCAAATGTATTCTGAAATTAAGACTAATGTTATTAACTCATGTTGTTGTGTGTTATCGAATCAGAACCAAGCCACAGCTAAACCTCCAGTCGGTTTTCAGAGGCAGTTAACCACACAGGAGGCAAATGCCCATCCTTCTCTTACAGAGCACCTGGTGGATTCAAACCATGTGCCTTTGTAATTACTGTTCAGCTTCTTACCACTAGGTCACCAGGGCATTTGTGGTTATTATTAGGTACCATCAAGTTGAGTTCAACTCACAGTAACTATTTGAAAAACCTGTCTGAACTCTGCCCTATCCTGTACCATCCTCATTATCTCTGACACACTGGAGTCCATTGCTGAAGTCATCATGTCAGTCCATCTTACTGGGGATCTTCCTCTCCTTCGCTGATCTTCTGTCTGTCCAAGTATAATGTCCCTTTTCAAGGAATAAGCTTGACTAGCTACGTATCCAAAGTGTGAGAGATGAAACTTTGCCATCTTTGTATTCAAAGAGAACTCTGGCTGCACTTTTAAGATATATCTATTTGTTCTTTTAGCACCCTGGAATATTCTTTTCCAGCATCACAACTCAAAGATATCAATTCTGTAATCCTCAGTCATTGTCTAGCTCTCTGATGCATAGCAGGTGATTAAGAAGACGATGGCCTGAATCAGGCACACTTTAGTCTTCAAACTGGCGTCATTGCTCTTTAGCATTTTGGAGACGTCCCTGATTTCCTGGCTGCTGGTTCCAAGCAAGTTGAAATTATTGACAGCTTAAATCCTTGTTCAGTCTACCATAATGTTGAGCGTTGGTCCTGTAGAGAGAACCTTTGTTTTCTGAATATTAATATAGGATTTGTACTGAAGGTTGTGTGGTTCAGATAAATATCATCATTTGAAAAACAGCAATATGCTAGACTACAAAATAGGATCAAATCACTGAGTAAGAAAAGAAAGATGGTAAATTACTCTAAGGGATCAGTGAATCAAAAAGCAAAGAAGCAGAATTGTCAGGGATGAAACTGAAATCTAGCTGTAATTCCACAGTGTGGCAGGTCTTCAAATCAGAATGTTTTCTCCCGCATCACTCTACCTGCTCAGTTATCCAGGGCCCCATACTTAATGTTCTACTGTCACTATTGTGTAATCCTCACTGCTTTCACAAGGGATCTTGAATTTTCACTTTGTACTGAGTCCCACAAATTATGCACAGATGGTCCTGACTATACCACTTGTTTGACTGTGAAGAATTTGCTAAACTTTATTCCTACTAGCTTGGTATTTTCTTATTTTAAAAACAATTCTGGGATCTAAATATACTGAGTGATTTACCATTCCAGTCATAGTTGTAAACATTTACTAAAATGTTCAGGAGAAAATAATTCAGATCTAATTCTAGGGGTAATTAACTATTTCTTTTTCTCTGTTTTGAGAGATGCTTGACTATCTCCATTTTATATTCTGTTGTTAAATCAGATATCATCCTTAAATAAATGATCTCTTATCTCTACTTTTTATAATTTATAAATCTAGATTGTAGTAAGTTCTAAATCTAGAAACCAAAGGTTAAATTAAATAACTCAGGTTAGCACATTATTTAGGGTACTCTAGGGCATAGTCCAGAGGGAATTCTGACACTATGCTTCTCAGCAGCTCCAAGAGAGAAAGACAGAAAATCTACTCCTATGTGATTTGCTGCCTCAGAATCCAGTGGAATTAGCTGTGTCAGACATGACTTGGCAATGAGGTTGTTTTGTTCATTTGCTTGTTTTTGAAAGGATATTACTTAAAAGGAACCCCAAACAAACAACCAAATTGATTAACTGTACCTTAGAATAATATACACACCATGTTTTTGTTTTCTTTCTTCAATGGTCAATGATTTTATTCTGTCCCATGGAGTCCACCAGGTTGCTGTTTATCAGAAAGATGGTATAGATCTGTCCTGTAGCCTTTGAATTTTAACTCAAAGAATGTTGTTTTTGTTGTTGTGGTGGTGGTGGTGATGATGTGCCAGCAAATCAGAACCAACTCAAAGACAGTAAATTGCATAGGAAAATATTGCCGGTCTGTTCCTATGGAGTTGCTGGTGGATTGAAACCACATGCACTTGAGTTTGCAACACCACTGCTTACCACCAAGCCACCAGAACTGCATCTTATAAATTAGTAGTTCTCAAAGTGTGATGCCAAAATCACAAGAATCAGCATCATTGGAAAGTAAACTCTTAGGCTGCTGACCCAGTATACTGGGTGGGACTCAGGGATTTTGAGAACTGCTAAATCAATAACTTTTACTATAGATTGTTCTTATTAAATTAGTGATAATAAATTTGTGTTATCATCTGAATTACTGAAAAAAAAATTATATTCTTTTTCCAGCCCTGAGGAACACCATCAGCCACAAAAAATCAATGAGCTTTTTTTTATCTATACTGTGGCTCTTTTGTTGATCATATAACCATGTTATTATCAGCTTGAGGTAAATGGTAATGAGAAAATAGTTGGACTAAAAGAGATCTTCATTTTATAATCATTTTTATAAGGTAGACCTTTATTATTCTTTCAGATAATTCATCCTCTTTAGAGGGGTAAAAAGAAATTGGTTTTGATAGAGATGGATAAAGAAGAAAATAAAAATGACTCTAAAATTTCTTCCATTTCTTAAGAGCGCAAAATGTGTAGGCAGGCCTTGATTTCTAATTTAAACTCCACGGTATTCGGAAAATTATCTAATATTTCTGTGTCTAAGGTTCCTTATCTATAAAATAGAGACCACAACATGAAATCATTTAGTACATGTCAATCTTATAATTTGTGGCACGTTGGCCTCAATATGTTATTAATATTTCCATTCCACTCCTCGATTTACCAAATTAACCTTTTAATTGCAAATCCACATCTTCAAATATCCTCAAAGCCAAAATATGACCTCCAAAAGAAAGTAATTTGAGGCCTTATTCTCATTTTTCAGTTATACTCACTTACCTGTCTACACTTCAAGACCTATTCTTTTCACCTGCTTTTGCCTTTCTCCAGTTGTTACAACTAGATTGAGAAAAGTATGGGTAACTCAAGTTTGAAGTCACTCAGACCTGGGTTCAAATCTTTATCTTCTCCAAACTCAGTCTGCTCCAACCTCACAGGCCTTCTGCTTACTCTGTAAAGACATCAAGTGCTCACCAGCTTCCAGGCTCTTAAACTTGCCATTCTCTCTCTCCTGCTTCTTAATATCACCATAGTGCATTCTTTAAATTCATTTTGTCATCTACTTAGTAATACCAATCAGAGAGCCATTCTCTCGAGCTAAAATACATTCCCCTTTTATTCTTTACTTAATCACTGCAGACTTTATCATGCACCTGCTTGCTTACTTATATATCTTCTACTTGTCCTTTCTAGAATATAGGCTCCAGAAGAGCAGCACCTGGGTAAAAGACAAATGATATCTACTTTATCAGGCTGTTGAGTGAATTAAGTGAGATTAGATAAGCATTAAGTCTCTATGCAAGCAACTGTTGTTGTTGTTATTGTTAGGGGCTATAGCCTAACACAAATTTTGAACAAACACAAGATTCTTATTTTTGACCCAGCAATTCCACTACTGGGAATATACCCTGAAGAGACCATAGCTGACATCCAAGCAGATATATGCACACCCATGTTTATTGCAGCTTTGTTCACAATAGCAAGGAGTTGGAAACAACCTAAGTGCCCATCAACAAACGAATGGCTAGAGAAGCTGTGGTATATTCGCACAATGGAATACTATGCTGCATTAAAAAACAAGGAACTCATGCAATATTATTCAAAATGGTTGACTCTGGAGAACATTATGCTGAGTGAAATATCCCAGTCACAAAAGGACAAATATTACATGATGCCACTGTTGTAGAATGGGACTGTCCTTGGGGTTGGGGAGAGACTGAGTAAGATGGGTTCAATAATGTATACTGCACTGAAACAGAGGAGGGAGAGAACCGTTTAAAAGAGAGATGTGACTGGGTATTTCTGTCATCACAGGAGACTAGAGCGAGGGCTGCATGGTGGAGGGGACCTGGGGGAGGGTTTGTAAAACAATGAAAGAATCCTTTCTTTTACTTGTCCATATTTTTGGACTCATGTACTTATAACTTGTTAGTCAAATTTGTGTCTTCTAGGTTGCAACACCCCCATGATACATCTTCAAGGATATGAACATGTACGGCCAAGCACAATCAATAAGAGTGCATCTAAATTCCAAAATCAATCTCCATAATAGTCTATGTGTTTCCTACTGCCAAAGGGGCCCTTTAGAGTAGTGAGAGAAGATCTTCACCCTGAAACCCACAGCGTCCCTTTTCAGCAGGAAGTAGCTAAGAGAATACGCCGTCCCCTTTTCCTTATGACTCAGGGTGAAGTCTCTCTCAGGGAGGAGTGATAGGGAATGGCAAAGGATACACTGACAAAGAAGATTAATCAGAACTGGCTTTGACAAGCACTGTGGCATTTGGACAAGAACAAACTGGGAGGAGGGTAGAGAGAATGGTGCAACAATGAATGAATGGAAGCCCAAAATCTCTGTAAATGTTTATGAAAATTAATAAAATATAATTATAGAAAAAAAAGGAAAAAAAAGATTCTTATTTTTGTCTTATTTCACATGATAATTAATGAATAGGTCAGGATTTTGGGGGTGGTTTGTTTTTAGGTTGGGTTTTTTTTTCCTTTTTTTTTTTTGTTTCTTACATATCCCTCTGACTACTGTCATGCCCTACAATAGGGAAAAGGAATGCAAATTCTTCAATTTTATGGTCCCTGGAGAAACTGTCAAGCTTGGTAAAGTAGAGGGTTAGTGGAAAACTTTAATGAGATAGTATTGACACTGTGGTTACATGCAACAATGGTCTCATGCATGGCAGTGATTGTGAGAACATGGCAGGATGAATCAGGGTTTAATTCGGCTGCACATAAGGTTACTATGGCTCGAAGCCAGTTTGACAACACTAAGAACCACAGCAAAGACTAGTAGCAAAAATTTAAAAAAAAATCAGGATGCTCTAATTAGAGTTTATATTTGTTGTGAAAAATGTAGACGTAACTTTATAATCACATGAAATTAAGACTAAATAGGAAAGTATGTGAAACTGGACTCTGATTAAGTGATTTTCTAGCTATGAGCCCTTTTTCTTTCACCTTTTGTTGTTGAAAGCTCTCCTCCTGCTCTTACTGCAGATTCCTGACTTAGTAAGAAGCATGAGACATGAATCCGTGTTCCTTTTATGACTGAGTGTAATATCATGAAGGTCATTATTATAAACACCAAATCACATTTGATAGAATTGAAGATATTAAAGATACAGTATGATAGACTGACACTATTCTGACCCTCAAGACAAAAGAATATAATTACTTTCTTAAATTAAAGTGCAATGAAGACTCCTATTTGTCTCATTTTTTCCTAGGAATACATCAGAGAGAAGGAGGGGGACACCTATTTAACAGATATCTGTACTCAATAATATGCCCAATGAATTGAAAAGTTCTCTAGATCTGGTTTAGAATGACATTACATGAGTGAAGCAACTAGCAATTATTTAAAACTTGAAAAGATAAGAATATTGTTCAGTATATTTAAAAATTACAAAGAAAATAACATTTTAAGATCTTGCAAATGCAAATACACCATTTTATTTCAACTGAAGAAAAGTGTAACTAGAAATAACATCAATGATGAATTAGCACATTGTTCTCTTTCAATTCAATAGTGTATTGTGAAACTAAGTTTATTTAAAAAACTTGGCTATATGGTTACATCATTTCCATTAAGTGTTGATCCTGATTTAACCTCAGTTGGCCATTTTGTCCTTTTTAAAGCCACCTCGCAAAGGGAAGGGAAGAGTTACATAAATTTCATTTATGCTGTTTGGTTACATTGACTGTCAATCTACACGCTGAGCAGATAATTTAAGAAACTAGACTATGTGACATAAGAATTGAAGGAAGACTGATTAACCTGTGTTGTGCAGATGATACAACCTAACTTGCTGAAAGTGAAGAAGACTTGAAGCACCTACTGAAGAAGGTCAAAGACTGAAGCCTTCATTACAGATTATGTTGCAACATCAAGAAAACAAAATTCCTTACCACTGGACCAACAGGCAACACCATGATTGGCAAAGAAATATTGAACTTGACAAAGATTTCATTTTTCCTGCACCCATAACCAACAGCTATAGATGAAGCAATTCAGAAACCAAAACTTGTATTTTATCAGGAAACTCTGTGATTAAGAACCTCTATAAAAATGCTAAAGAGAAAGAATGTCACTTTAAAAACTAACATGCTCCTGACTCAAGCCATGGTATTTTTCAGTTGTTTCGTATGCTTGTGAAACTTGGTCAATATAAAAAAGGAAGACCAAAGGAAAATCAGTGATGCTTTTGAATAGTGGTGTTGGAAAAGAATATTAAAATATCCCAAGGACTGCCAATAGAACAATCAAATCTGTCTTAGAGGAAATGCAACCAATGTGCTTCTGAGAGACAAAAAACTTTGTCTCATATACTTTGGGCATATTTGTCAGGAGACACCAATAATTGGAGAAAGACATGCTGGGGAAAGAAGAGAGTCAGCAGAAGAGAAGACAGACCCTGGGGAGATGGAGTGACTTAATAAATACAACCATGGGCTTGAGCATGGCAGAGATTCTAAAGATGGCACAGGGTAGGGCAGGGTTTCAACTTCTTGTTCATAGGGTCGCTATAAGCCATAATCAACTCAAAGGCCTCTAACAACAACAGCAATTCAAACACAAAGGTCAGCAAAGTACTGATGGGAGGGGGAATAAGATTGCTGAATTTTAATTCTATCTCTACCATTTCTTAGTTGATCTTGGTTAAAACTAATCTTGTCTCTTCAATTTAATTTTTAATTTCTATATACCATTTTTATAGATATCATTTTTGTTTATATATGTATACACACACACGTGTATATGTATATTGGTTTTTGTTTTATTTCTTATTTTGTTTGTTTTGTTTTTTATGTTTTTGTTTTTAGTTTTATGTATTTTGTTTGTGTATATATATGTATATTGTTTGTATATATATATCATTTTATTTACACCATTTTTTATATATCATTTTTGTTTTCTATGTATATTTTCTTTAGTTGGTAAAGAATTGCACTGCCAACTCAATAGCATGCAGTTAAAATCCACCAAGTGTCCCACAGAAGGAAGATGGACAGTCTCCTTTTGCACCTCCCAAAACCCACTTGCAGGTCAGATATGAGGGAGTTCTGACTTAATGGCACATAACGACAACATAGTAGATTAAAAAGGGAAGTGAGAATGTGAGACACATCTGTAGGAGATGACAACAAGGGTATCATTCTTATAGAAGTAGTACTGTTAACTGTCATCAGTTGCCATCTCATTGATTTATTACAAAGAAGCAGTTGAAAACTTAGGAATGGATGTGCATTTGACAGGTCTACTATAGTGATGCTACCAAGCCAAAGGTGGGTGATTTTAGTCTGCAGCCCTCAGGCCTGATTTTAATTGTTTTTGGTCAAACATTCTTCTAAGTGGTATAGCACTGGTCTGTCCATTTGCTGTACAGAGGTAACTCATGGTTGCTGTGATGCTAAACACTGTGACATTGATGTGTCAAATGTGATAATGGCTACCCATGGTGAACAGTGTTTGGTGGACCTCCCCGATTCAAACAAGTTTGGAAGCAGGAGTGGCATCCACTTCTGAAATAGCTTGCCTCTGGAAACTCTGTGAACTTGGAGAAACAATGAAAGTTATACAAGTGTTCAGGGCTTTCATTCACAGGGTCACTATGAGTCATCTACAACTCACAGAACTAAAAAAACAACAACATATACCAAATAATGATGTTGAAATGGTTCTAAAAGAGAACACTGAAAAGTGCCTGGAATAGCAGATGCTAAAGTAATATTGGGGCTTCCTTCTTTCTTTCTCTCTGTGTCCACAATATGAAACATGTCCACAGATGATGTCGAGTCAATTCTGATTCATGTTAACCTAACATGAATTGGAGTAGAACTGAGCTCTGTAGGGTCCTTGATGGCTGTGATCCCTTAGAATTTATTGTGGGCACTTTGTCTTGAGGTATCCTTTGGTAGATTCCAGTCACCAACCTTTCAGCTCACATTTGTCTACTGTTGATACCACTTAGGAAACACCTACAAGGTTTATATTCTTTTGATTGTGCTCTCTCACTTATTCTACATACAATTAGAAAATCTCCACAGCTTTTCAGGCATGAAGCTACATTTGGGGACACACAGATAAAGAAAATGTAATTCTTTGCCTGAAGGAGATCTGAACCAAAGGACTAGATTATCCTCTCAGCATGCACATGGTTATATTTGATAATCAGATATTTTTCACAGGAAAAAAAATAATGCCCAGACTTCCAGAGGCTTTCCAACACACATGATTCACAAACTATGCAGTAATACAATATCCTGCGAATTACCTCACTGCTCCTATTGGGACAGAACCATGATATTATCATAACAATCCAGTAATCTGTCTCCATCAGTGGAATCAGAGGCTCCAGTACAAGGTATAGTATGGTCACAAAATTGTAAAATTGTCCCCCCACCCACCCTTTCTCTACACTGCAATTTAGGATAATGAGACTAAGCAGGACTTAGCCATTACTTATCTCTTGTTCCTTCTGTATTCATTTTTCAGAATCCATTCATCTTAAATATGTGTTCTTAATGACATTAATTAAGTTCTTGTTTTAGTTACTGTCACCATTGCATTCTACAGTTACATTTGATAATTTGATGAACCTTTTAGACTATAAGCTCTTTTTGTAGCTGTAACCAAAACCATTCCCACTTTGTCTGAGGCCATGAAACACTTTTGTTTATCATTTAAAGTAAACTAATTTCATTTAGTACTGGGGTAGCTAATACTTTAAAGGTTTAAAAACTCCTACTTCATTCCCACAACATGGCTGCTGATAGCACAGAGAGTATTTTAACATATTGCTACTTAAAAAAAAAAAGTCTTTATACAGAGGGAAAGATTGGCTGGCTGATGAAGCAATAGCAAATGAGAATAAATCTTATTCTGAAATTGATTGTCTACTCTGGGACAGGTACAATTCTGTTACTTTCCCTCAATAATTCTGATGGATTTCTTTTATGATGAACTTTATAAAGACACACATATACACACCTAACCACAGAAACAAACTGAAGTGTACTCACAGGCTGTCTTAAAGTTGGTCACATTTACAAATTATATATGTGTTATGTGCCTGTGTTGTTGCTGTTGTTGTATACCATTGAGTCAGAACCAACCCATAGCAGACCCTCCAGAAGGTTTTCAGAGTAGTACACTGCACAGGAGGAGACTGTCCATTCTTCTCCAGCAAAACAGCTAGTGGATTTGTACTATATGCCATTGGGAGTGCAGTGCAGTTTCTTACCACTAGGCCACCATTAGGCAGAATAATGGCTGCTGTTGCAGATTGAAATGTGTTCCCTAAAACTGTATGTTCACTTGGTCTTTAATTCTTAGTATTATGCACATTCTTCCACTCTGTGATTTAATGAAATGATGGTATCTGTGATAAATTCTGACTCTCAGGAGCTTGATTGTTTAGGACACAATAAGTCAGAATTCTTGCTAAATTGAGGTCAGTGGTTTGAATCTACTAGACACTTCAGAGGAAAAATAAAGTCAGTCTCTTTTCATAAAAATCTCCAGTGTTAAAAAACAAAACCCAAACAGCTGTATTTATGCTGAGTAATCTTTTTATTTGTCATATGTATTTATTCAACACATTCTAAAATGAAGATTAGTTACATCAATATCCTTATTTTTAATCCAATACCTTTATACTAAATAACAATATCTTTCAAATCTGCCTTGAAATGAAAAGACTGAACACTGAGGATTTTTCAAAAGAGGCTACACAAAGGATCATGAGTATTTTTAAAGAAAGTTAAGACATTTGTAAGAACCAAAATGAATTCAGCTTTTTAAAAAGTTACAATAAAATCTAACACCTATACAAAATGATTTTTTAAAAAATCTACAGTGTTGGAAACCAATGGAGGGTTAAGAGAGACTCAAAGACAATAATACATGGTAATTAGGCAGGACTTGAGGCCTTTGTATTAGTGAGGCAGGATACCAGCTACGTGCTGAGGTTTTCTTTGTGCCAATCTCTTTAGGGATACAATAGGGATTAAACAAGCCAGAAAAGAGCAGGGAAATCTCAGTACCAAAACTGAGGAGCTAAATGAGCCCTCTGGACTTAAAGTTACTGTACAAAGAAACTCCTACACTAAAGCCAAGACACATGGAGATTTGCAAGTGTTACTAGGCCCACAGATGTTGAAAAGGGGCAAAGACCTTTCCCCAGAGCTGAGAGAGTAAATGGCTTCCCTTAGAGGTATGGCCCTGAGTTAGGACCTCTAATGGTCTAAACTGTGAGAGAATACCTATTTGTTTGCTAAAGCCATACACTTGTGGTATTTCTGATAAATCTGCACTAGATAACTAACCCCCCCATTGTTGTTGGAACCAACTCATGGTTGACCCTCCAACTGGTTATCTGAGGTTGTAAATTGCATGAGAAGAGATTGTTCATCTTATTTTTTACCAGAGCTGGTAGATTTAAGCCACCAGATAGATGGCTTTTGAGTGAGTAGCACAACATCCCGTGGACCATGCCATCAGAACTCCATAGTGGCTTAGGTCAGTCGATTAGAGTATGGTGCCAAAGAATGCTAACGTTGAAGGTTCCATCCCAACACAGAGCACTAGATAACTGAGACAATTCCAAAAATGTTCATGTCCTAATCCTTGGTATTTGCAAATATTTTTTTATCTTAAATGATAAAGAAGAGTTAAAGTAGCAAATGAAATCAGGTTATTAATCAAAAGACCTTACTATAGGGAGATTATACTTCATGCAATCACAAAGACCCTAAAAATTGAAGAAGGAGACATAAAAGACACAAGGATATGTTATTGTAGGAGAATAGACATAGAGATGTAAGATTGTAACAGGATATTGTGCCAAGGAGAGTGTGTGGTCTCCAAAAGCTGAGCAAAGGAAATGGACCTCCCCCAACATGGATAATAAAGTGTATAGTACTATCCATTCCTTTATGTAAAAATAGTGAGAAACATGTCAAACTTCTGAACTACAGAATATTAACCAACTAGAATAATTCCAAAGAAAGTGACAGAGGGAAAAAAACAAACCTAGACTGTCTATTGTTGCTGTTTTCTGCCACGTTGGACCCTCCAGTGGATCTTCAAAGGCAGCTAATTACACAGGAGATTGCCCAACCTTCTCCTGTGGAGCATCTGGTGAATTTGAACTGCATGCCTTTGGGATTGCAATGCAGCTTCTAACCACTAGGCTACCAGAGCCCCCTACACTATTAGGAAGATGCATAACAATGACTTTGCTGTTAAAGACTCAAAAGATAATGAGACATATTAGCTAAAAATTGGATCACCATTTGTTGTTATGTACCATCAAATTTGGACCAATGCATGGCTGGTCCTCCAGTGGGTTTTCAGAGGATACGAAGTGCATGGGAAGGTTGTCCATCTTTCTTTTATGGAGCAGCCAGTGGATTTGAACTAAATGCCTTCAGGTTGACAGCACAATTTCTTACCACTAAGCCACCAAAGTCCTCTTGGATGACCACAGAAAATGCATCATCATGAACAGACTGTTAGGGCTGGTGAGAGCTCAAAGTGAGAAACTTGTCATTGGAAAGTGAAAAAGAAAAGAGATCCTTGTCACATAATGGCAGAATTGGCCAATTTTTCCTTGTTGTGCCTAGTAAAATACAAGAGAAAAGAAGTAAATGGAAGCAAGTGTTAAACAAAAGGAAACAGGAAGTTAATTATTTGGGAAATTCTTAGCTGTCAAATTTACAAAAGATGCTGAAAATCATATACTTTTTCAGGAAAGTATGCTCTGGAGAAAAGTCGAAGGTGTCTCTGAGAAACCTTTCCTAATACCTGAGAAAGATCTCACAAAAACTCCCTGAAGATACTGTATGTCACACATATATCCCCTCAGCTCAGTTGAAGCTGAAAATAGTGATAGGATTATCAAAGAATGCTCTATGGAGAATCCTCTTGTGTAATGAAGTGAATTTCTATGACATACATGGGCGATCCACAAGATTCTTACACACCATATACTAGGAAACTAAGCAAACTGAACTGGAAAGGACAGAGGAAGAGAGACATCAAAGAAGACTGTCAGTCACACAACATTGTATAGGCTGGAAAATGGCCTATATAATTACTCAGCTACAAATCCATTCTTTTTCATTAAAAAAAAAGAAGAAGAGTGATTAGAGGAGAAGAGACCCAAGCAACAGTGATTGTTTTCAGACTTGAAACCTAAAAATGTTTGTCCAACTGTATTTCTAACTTTCTTGAGAACTATGACTTTTCCTTCCTTCAATGTCTCTCATTTTAAAAACTAGAATATTTCTAGAATTATAATAAATATCTATTCTACTATTAGGTTGAGTTTCTCAGGTTCATCATAGATGGAAAGAAATTATGTGCCAGGATGGATTACACCCAGCGCCTCTGTCATGTCTTGTTGACATTGTGAGCAATGGGAATTTGAATTGATGCTGTAATGGAATCTATTCCTTGGGAAGAGATGAATCTGTTGCTATGTGAAGTAAAAACTTATAAAATCTAAGGTAGGTAGTTGTTGTTATTGTGCACCATCAAGTCAGAATTGACCCCTATAGCTGACCCACAGGAGGGTTTTCAGAGGCAGTTAGTGAGACAAGAGGAGACTCTCCATCTTTCTCCCTAGGAGCAGCAGATGAACTCAAACTGCATGCTTCTGAGATTGTAATACAGTTTCTTGCCACTAGATCAGGTTCTTAAAAAGTAAGGAATGAAGTTTGCACATGAAATTAAAGATGCTAATCAACTCGCCTTAAATAAAGAAATTATCCAGAATCTGTGTGAATTCAATGTAATTACTAGAGTCCTTAAAACACAAGCGAGAGACAGAAAGAAGGGTCAGAAAAAGCATGATGATGATGTTGTTGTGTGCCATGGAGTTGTAACTGATTCATAACTTACCCTCCAGTGAGTCTTAGAGGCTCTAAATCACAAGTGAAAACTGTCCCTCTGTATCCCTGTTGTTTTAAGCTATTAAATTTGTAGCATTTTATTCTGGGAGCAATAAAAAACTAATACAATGTCCAACATCCTTTTTTTTTTTATTTGAAGGGCAAAAAATATTAATACAAGAATAGTTTGACAAGTTTTTCCACATATTTATCTTTATGGCATTTTAATTGGCCTCCACAATAAATGGGTCAAATATTTTGATAGTTAATTAAACACAATGACCTATTAAAAATCTAAAATTTCACAGTAAACTAATAGAGTAATGCTACCATATATTTTTTATTCTTACTAGTTCAAATTTTTAAAACATGTTATTGTGAATTATGCAAAGACTTACAGAGTAGACAAGGTTTTCATTCAACAACTAATACACATTTTGGGTGAAAGATTACAGGAAAAATGGGGTTTCCATTTGACAATTCATACATTTTGTTTTATGACATTGATTGCAATTCCCGTAATATAACATCCTGCTTTCCCCTATTTGTCTTTCCTCTTTTGTCTCCTGAGACATGCATTGGATCAAATGCAGTTCTTTTGATCTTGAAAGGCTGCTGTTCTAGGAACCATTGTTCACTTTACAGGCTTATCTGTGATTTGGCTAAAAATTGAGTTACTGATGTTAGTTTAGTTACAAATCGAAAGACAATCTTGGGGGTTCCAACAACCTCCAGTCATTTTTACGATATTGATTTTTATTCTTCAATTCTACCTAACACTTTTAATTTAATAATTTTCAGAGTAGTCAACAGTCATCATGTGCTGTTGAGTTAGAATCAACTCATAGCTGACCCTCTGGTAGGTTTTCAGAGGCAATAAGTCACATGGGAGGAGACTGCCCATCCTTCCCTTTGAGTAAACAGATGGATTCAAACCTTGTGCCATAGGGATTGTAGCACCTTTGAGTACAATCCAATTCTCTGGCTTCACAGTAGTGGAAACTGAGTTTACATGGTCCATTATTCTTTTAAACAAACTGTTACTATGTATATTTGATTTTCATAATTCATCTTTGCTCCAGATAATAGAAAACAATAGTTTCATCTTAGATTGCCACTTACAAGTTTGTAAAACCACAATAACTATTCACCTAGCTAGAATGTATTTTCTTTATAAACACCGTTTTGTTAATTGACTTTATTGTTCCCTGAGACTATGGTCTCAAGTACCCATGCCCATAATATGATTCCCTCAAAGCGTTTTATTATGACATAGAAAATTTAATGACACTGTCTCCTCTCATCTGTTCAGCTTGCATGTCTGTGCATCCATGATTGTTACTGTAGGTTTGCATATATTATATCTGCCTGTTACTTTGACTCTTGTACTCCTCTAAATGTCTTCTTTCGTCTTGATTTTTTTTTCCTGGCTGGATTCCCTTTTTTGTTATTGCTTTCCTACTTTCTAGCCATCTAATGGTCATCCAATATACACATGCAATCCAGTAAGTGATTTAGCCTGCCTTTCCCTCATACCTCTTTTTTTTTCTTTTTCTACAAGTTTATTCACAAAATTAGAATACATTGTTTTCAAGAACAAATTCTTTTAATTTCCCTCACCCTCCCACCCATCAAATTGTACAAGGCCATGATTAATCCCCTCTTCCTCCTACACATCTTCATTTGTCTGCTTCGAACCTCTCTGAACCCTCTTGAATCCTTATAATCATTCTACAAGAACGGTTTTATACAGTATTTATCCTTGTGGGACTGAGTTAATTCACTCAGCATAATGCTCTCCAGTCCTTCCCAAGTTAGGTAATAATTTACAAAATCATTGTTCCTGCATGTTACATGGTATTCCATTGTTTGAATGCACCATAATTTCTCAGTCCATTCGTTTGTGGTTGGACATTTGGGCTGTTTTCATGTTCTTGCAATGGTGAATAATGCTGCTATGAACATTGGTGTACAAATCTCAGTTTGTGTCTCAGTTCTCGTTTTCTAAGGGTATATTCCAAGTGGTGGAATAGCTGGATCATATCCATAACATCCATAAGAGACAATTTAGGATCAAGCTTAGAAGTGCTAGTCCAAGGTATAAAGAGACCACCAAAGACAACCAGAAATGCAAAATCTGAAGAGGACAAAATTGATGCATGAGACCTTCTAAAGATTAAATCCATCAAATTAAATGCATTAAAACCTTTTCCAACAGAGTGAAAAGAAAATCTGCAGACTGGCAATAAATATTTGGTAATACCATCACAGACAAGAGTCTTATAACAAAAGTTTACAGAAAACTGCTGGGCTTCCATAAGAAAGAACTGATAACCCAATTACAAAATGGGCAAAAGACATGGAAAGAATTTTCACAGAGGAAGATATTCAAATGGCAAACAGACACATGAAGAAATGCTCCAAATCATTTGCTATAAGAGAGATGCAAATCAAAACTACAATGAGGTGCAATCTCACTCCAGTAGTAACAGTGGCAAAGTTTAATAGGGCAGCAAGCAATAAATGTTGGAGAGGATGTGGTGGGAAAGGAACTCTTCTACATTGCTGGTGGGATTGTAAACTGGTATAACCATTCTGGAAGGCAGTTTGGTGCTTCCTCAAAAAGCTGAACATAGAAAGTCCATATGATCCCTCATACTTCTTGATAACTATCAAAGAATATTTTTTGTGTGAAATATCTTTTGACATTTTATAATAGCTATTTCAGAAAATATTTACTCTATTTATATTGACTAATTTCACTTACCATGATATCCATCCATATTATGAGATGTTTTGCAGATTCATTACTCTTTAAAGTTGTGTAATATTCCATGCTTATGTATTATAGTTTGTTTATCCATTCATCCAAAGAGAGGCACTTAGGCTGTTTCCATTTTTTTTTAATCATTGCCTCTCAATCATTCATAATAGCTTTACTTTGGGGAAGCAATGATACTATCTTTTCCCTTGGGGAAAACAACAACTTAGCTGTCATTACCATGAATGTGTTGTCTTTTGTGTGAAGTTATTTTGTGGTAAAGGTTTGATATTATTAGTTTTATTGGTAATAAGTAGGCAATCCCACAGCATAATAAATAGCTTTGCAGTTTTTCATGCCAATTCTGAATTTATATCTATACTGTAGTCATTTTGAAATCTGAGAGACTCTCTACATCCTTTCAAATATTTCAAGAGATCAAAGAGAACAAAATAAAATTTCAGCAGTTTCAGAATTATTAGCAAAGGTTTCCATAAAATTATCTATTTTCAAGCATATTATCTTAATCCTCCACCCTTCCCAGCACCACTCAGCATCAGTGCTTCTCCAAGGAATAGCCCCTCGTAGCAACATGCCCAAAGTATGTGAGGCAAAGCTTCATTATTCTTGCCTCCAAAGAGCACTCCAGGTACACCATCTCCAAGACATAGCTGTTTGTTCTTTTGGCAGTCCATGGGATCATCATGCTCTTCTCCAACACCACAGTTTCAAAGGCCTCAATTATTTTTCTGTCATCCTTATTCATTGTCCAGCTCACAGATGCATAGCAAGTAATTGGAAAGACCATGGCATGATGCAACTTAGTCCTCAAAGTGACATCATTACTCCTCAATAATCTGGAGAGGTCACTAACTGCAAATTTTCTCTGTGCAATGCATGCAAACTGTGGAAGATCAGCAAAGAAGAGGAAGATCCTCAACCAGGTGGATTGACACAGTGACTGCTCCAGTGGGCTCTTGTGAGTCAGGGACTGTCAGTATAGCACAGGATAGAACTGGATTCAGATCTTTTGTTCATAGAGTCACTATGAGTCATACTCGACTCAACAGCACCTAACAACAACAACAACAAGCATGCTATTTTATTTATCTAGTGAGACTGTAACAGAAATACCACAGGTGGTATTTCTAAGAAACAAGCATCTTTTCTTACAGTCCAAGACAACAGAAAGTTCAAGGTGGCAGCTCTGGCTGAAGACTTTCTCTCTTAGCTCTGGAAGAAGTTCTTTCTCTTCCTTCTACATCCATGGGCCTGATGTTCTTTCTAGATCTCCATCTGTCTTGGTCTCTCCTTGGGTCAAGGAGCTCCCAATGCATAGACCTGGATGCAGGTGATGCCCTCTGGATCCAGGTGATGTTCTTCTTCCTTTGAAGTACTTAGTTCCCAGTAACTCAGGTCACTTATCTAATAAGTTAAAAAGTGCTGCATATAACACTCCAGGGAAACTCTCCTAATACAAGATCAGAGTTTTGATGGGATTTAGGCAGTTTCATCACCATCCTTAAGATTCTTATACATTGTTGTTGGGATTGTATAATGGTGCAACCATTATGAAAGGTGGTTTGGCACTTCCTCAAAAAGCTGAATGTAGAAATTCTATGTGACCCAGCTATTCCACTACTTGGAATATATCCTGAGAATATGAGAACTGAGTCACAAACTGAGATTTGTATACCAGTGTTCAAAGCAGCATTATTCACCATCACAAGAAGATGGAAACAGCCCAAATGTCCAACCACAAATGAATGGATTGAGAAATTATGGTACATTCACACAGTGGAATACTATGCAGCATGCAGCAGCAATAACTTTGTAAATTATTACCTAACTTGGGAGGAATTGGAGAGCATTATGCTGAGTGAACTATCTCAGTCCCACAATGGTAAATATTGTATAAGACCATTATTGTAAAATGAGTATAAGGATCCCGGAGGAGTGGGAGAGGCTGGAAGCAGAGAGATGTGGATGTACAGAGGGCTGAGGGGATTAATCATTTGGTTGTGCAATTTGATGGGGGGGGGTTAGGGAAATTGAAAGAATTTGTTTGAATTTGTATTCAAATTTTGTAAATAAACCAGTGAAGAAAGAAAAAAAAAAAGACTCTCACACCTGATTGGTGTATATTGGATCATGGGAGATAATTATAACATCATAAACAAAACACTGAGTATCATGATCATCAGACAAATAAACACATGTTTTGGGAGCAGAGGAACATAATTTAATTAATATAATATGATAATTTGTAAATTAAGTTATCAATAATACAGACTAAATATGTTGTTGTTGTTATGTGCCGTCGAGTTGCTTGCGACTCATAGCGACCCTATGTACAACAGTCCTAAACTCCGCTCTGTCCTGTGCCAATCGCACTGTCTCTGACACTCCCATCCCAATTATCCCAATCACTGAATCAATCCACCTCATAGAGGGCCTTCCTCTCCTGCGCTGTCCCTCCATCCTCCCAAGCATGATGACTAAATATGTACTAAGTAAAATCCATGAAAGAATAAAAAAATCCATCCCAATGTTTCCTGAATCAGGCCATGAAAACAAAAAGGGCAGATCTAGAATCTAGTACAAAGAAATACTGACCTTCAACTGAGAGAATCCCACCTTCTCCAGAGACTTGGCTGAATTTAATTGCTATTTTTCTTATCTATTCATTTAAATTCTCCCTCTTTAAAAATTCTTTAAGCCAGCAATAAGCATGCTCACATATCTCTCATCTTGGGGGGGGGGCAAACAAACAAACACATAAACAAACAAACAACCTGCTTTTAATCTATTTCTTCCTGTTCCCTTCACAGCCAAAAACCTTCAATGTACATTAATTGGAAAGTATTTTTTGTACTACTGTATTAGTGGACTGCAAACATTTCAGTATTCTCTATGTTCAAGGGAATATATTCCCTGTGTACTAGCTCGAGTGGTCTATTGGACCGCCAACCCAAAGGCATGGAATTCAATACACCTGCTGCTTTTTGGGAGAAAGATGGACAGTCTCCTCCTGTGTGATTTACTGCCTCTGATAATCCACTGGAGGGACAGCTGAGATTTGGTTCCTACTCCACAGCACATAACAACAATGTGTGCCAGACACACTGTTCAAGACACCCAGACCATAAGTGAACAAAATTAAAGTAATTTTTAGGCTTAAATTCTAGTCACAACAATTATTGCTGTTAGGTACCATCAAATCGACTACGACTCATAACAGCCCTATGAAAAGCAGATTGAAACAAGAAGCTGTCTTGTCCTGCCCTCACAATGTGCAAGGTATTTGTTGCAGTCACTCTGTCAAGCCATTTCCTTGAAGGTCTTCTGTCTTTCACTGACCCTGTCCACCTTCCTCAGCATGATGTCTCTTTCCAAGAACAGATATCTTCTGACAACATGCCCAAAATATGAGACTAAGTTGCCCATTCTTGTCTCTAAGAAACAATTGGGCTGTGCTTCCTCCAAGAGAGTATTTTACTCTTTGTTAGTGCATCGAATATTCAGTACTCTCCACCAGCACAATTCAAAAGGATTAAGTCTTCTTTGAGCTTCCTTGTTCACTCTCCAACTTTCAGATGCATGTGAATCAAGCAAAAGCATCATGATATGTGACCTTTTGTCTTGACATTCATGCATTTTTCAAGAGATTCTTGATAGCAAATTTGGCCAAGAAGTCTCCTCTTTTGATTTCTGGACTGCTGCTACCTTGGGTGTTGATTGTGGGTCCATGTAAAATGAAATCCTTGACAACTTCAATCTTTCTCTGTCTATCATGATTTTACCTATTGGTCCAACTGCGAGGATTTTTATTTTATTGATGTTAAAATGCAATCCATGTTTAAGGCTGTAACATTTGATCTTCTTAAGTAAGTGTCACAGTAAATGAGATTCCTTTAACAGGAAGTCAGAGAATAAACAATAATACGCAATAAGCTAGCGTGGTGGTTGTTGCCTAGGAGCGAGAACGTGAGCAATGCCATGAGCAACACCACTGTCATCCCCAGCACGGCAGGCCCGGGCCCCAGCGGAGGGCCCGGTGGCGGAGGTGGTGGAGGCGGCGGCACCGAGGTAATCCAGGTGACTAATGTCTCCCCGAGCACTAGCTCTGAGCAGATGCGGACCCTCTTCGGTTTCCTAGGCAAGACCGACGAACTGCATCTCTTCCCGCAGGATGATTCACCTTTGCCAGTCTTATCCAGAGTCTGCTTTGTTAAGTTCCATGATCCCGACTCAGCAGTGTGGCACAGCACCTGACAAATACTGTATTCCAGAGCTTTGATAGTCGTACCATATGTAGGAGTTATTCCTGATGAGACTAAGGCTTTGTCTCTGTTGGCACCAGCAAATGCAGTGGCAGGTCTTCTGCCTGGTGGTGGACTCCTGCCTACTCCAAACCCACTTACACAGATTGGCGCTGTTCCACTGGCGGCTTTGGGAGCTCCTACTCTTGATCCTGCCTTTGCTGCAATTGGGCTTCCAGGAGCAAACTTGAACTCTCAGTCTCTTGCCGCAGATCAGCTGTTGAAGCTTATGAGTACTGTTGATCCTAAGTTAAACCATGTAGCTGCTGGACTTGTTTCTCCAAGTCTCAAATCTGATACCTCTAGTAAAGAAATAGAGGAAGCAATGAAAAGAGTACGAGAAGCACAGTCCCTAATTTCTGCTGCTATAGAACCAGATAAGAAGGAAGAAAAATGAAGACATTTAAGGTCAAGATCACGGTCAAGGAGAAGGAGGACTCCCTCATCTTTTAGACACAGGTGATCAAGAAGCAGATCACGGAGGAGATCACATTCTAAGTCAAGGAGCAGGCGAAGGTCCAAAAGTCCAAGATGGAGAAGATCTCATTCCAGAGAAAGAGGTAGAAGGTCAAGGAGCACATCAAAAAATAGAGATAAAAAGAAAGAAGATAAGGAAAAGAAATGATCCAAAACACCACCAAAAAGTTACAGCACAGCAAGGCGTTCTAGAAGTGCAAGCAGGGAGAGGAGAAGAAGAAGAAGCAGGAGTGGTACAAGATCTCCCAAAAAGCCCAGGTCTCCTTAAAGAAAATTATCTCGGTCACCATCTCCTAGGAGACATAAAAAAGAAAAGAAAAAAGACAAAGATAAAGAGAGAAGTAGAGATGAAAGAGAATGATCAACAAGTAAGAAGAAGAGTAAAGATAAGGAAAAAGATAGAGAAAGAAAATCAGAGAGTGATAAAGATGTAAAACAGGTTACACGAGATTATGATGAAGAGGAACAAGGCTATGACAGTGAGAAAGAAAAAAGAAGAAAAGAAGCCAACAGAAGCAGGTTCCCCTAAAACAAAGGAATGTTCTGTGGAAAAGGGGACTTGTGATTCATTAAGAGAATCCACAGTGAATGGAGATGATCATCATGAATATTGTCTCTGCAGGTATCCAACTGTATACATGCATCAGTGTCATTTCTTTGTGTGATTTCTTAATGCTGTATTTGTTCATCTCAAATTTAGATGTATACAGCTTTGAGTTAAAAATGGTTATATAATGCTCCTGATATTGATATTAGAAACATACATCAAAAGCTTTTAGAAATGGTCCATGGGTAATCAATTCTTGTCTTGGTGAAATCTGATTGAGTAAACAAGCAGTTTTACTATTCTGGTGCTGCTACATAAAAAATGAAAAGCTGCATGCATCTATAGCAGGCATGGATTGTTTATGTTGTATGATCTCTTTTATTAAATAAGTTCACTTATAGTCTTTCTAGAATTGATTCATTGCCGTAAGTAATACAGCCATGTAGGGAATGCACTGATTGCATGTTAATTGTGGCAGGAATATTCTAAACGTCATTAAAATCCTTCAACATGATGGATCTACATAACAGTCTTGTTTGTTGACACGACAAATTAACATTCTTATAGTTACATCTGAAAAATGAACATTTGAAATAGATAATGCTTTTAAGCCTTGTGGCTAAATTTTTGTGGCTTTTGTTTAACTTTGAAGGGTTATATATGCACTAACCTTTTTGATGGCTAATTAGGCTTTAAGTACAAAAACAGATTTCAAATAAAACTTTCAGCATTGAATGAGCAGCAGCCTGTTTTGAAGTAAAAGTTATATACGTTTCCATAAGGTGTTTGGGGTTGTGGGGGTCCCCCCCCGTAATAATTTATTCCATGTAAACATCAGTGAAAGCTGCCTTGCCTATCCTGAGTCCATCTGTGAAAGTTTTATCTTGTCATAATTTCAATTTTTTGTTTTAAGCACACTGTTGGGGAAAAGAGGATAGTGCATTTTAAATTAACATTCATATGCTTTTAAAATAAAACATGGACTTGATAATGTACTTTTTATTTTGATCTCCAGTTGTATAAAACCAATTATATTTGTGTTAACTGTTACTGCAGTAGTAATTTTACACACAGTGATTCCATGTTATATGCAAAGTAGTTAGGTGACTGTTTTCTTAGTTGCAGGAGTTTCAAGCTTCACTTTTGTGCAGTAAAAACAAAAGTAGGCTACAGTCTATGCCATGTTGATGTACAGTTTCTGAAATTGTTTTACAAGACTTTGATAATAAAACCCTTAAACTTAAAAAGAAAAAAACCGCAATAAGCTTAGACAAGTACCTGGTATCTTTTAAATGGTAAGTAAATGGTGGTGGTCATAGTAGTAGCAGTAGCAGAAATACTTGACTCTGGCATTTATCCTCAGAATTTGGTTAAAACAACCCTTGAAAAGATGCTGCTATTCTCTTTTCTAATTGTCTAATCCTAGTAATTCTGATTCCCCAAAGATGAGGGAGAAAACACACCATGTTTAGAAGGTCATTGACTACTTTAACCGTTGGTCCCAGAGACGCCATCCAATACCTACCACAGTACCTAATACTCCTAGGTGCTCTATAACTGTTAGATTATTGAAACTCAAATTCACTGCCATTCAGTCAGTTCCAACTCATTGCTGACCCTCTAGTGTAAATTACACAGGTGAATAGCCAGTTTTCTCTTGTAAGATGAATGAAAGCTTTCCTTTTTTTGATTATTAATTTTAATGAAAGTTTACAGAGACTCAGGATTTCTAGTCATTCATTGTTGTACTTTTCTTCCTGCCCACCCCTCCCACCCAATTCGCTCTTCTCTTTGAAAAGTAAAAGTTCTTTCATTGTTATAGAACCCCTCCCCCACTCCCCAAGTCCACTTCACCGTGCAATATTCAGTTTGGATTCCTCTCATGACGTTAATACATAACTATATATCCTTTTAAAACAATTCTCTCCATCTGTTTCAGTGCATTATACATTATTTCTTTTATTTCCAAGTCTCCCCTCAGCTCCTATGTCAGTCCCATTTTACAACAGTGGCACTATGAAATATTTGTCCTTTTGTGACTGAGATATTTCACTCAGCATAATGTTCTCCAGGGTCACCCATTTTGTATAATATTTCATGAGTTCCTTGTTAAATGAAAGCTTTCTTAAATGTTGCTCTTTGTAAAAGTCTTACTTCTGTTCTACTTGGTTTTACAAAAATTTGCTGATAAATAAAGCCAGCACATAGACCATTATAACTGGTCTAACCAAAATTAACGTAATGTTTTGTTATTATTTGTGCTGAAAACAATTTGCAGCATTTCTTTTAGAAAGAAATCTCAATAAGTAATAGTAAGAGAAACTGTTTTAATATATTTTGGAAAAACTGAAAACTAATTACAACACATAGGGTTTTCAGAGGCCTGCTATTTCAGAAGTGGATGGCCAATCCTTCTTCCTAGTCCATCTCAATGTGAATGTTCAGATTTAGAGAAGTATTAGACAGATCAGCAAGTTAAAAGTATATCCCTTATTGTGGAGTTAACTTTAGTGTCAGTGTTGTCCCTGCCTTTCTCACATGCATCTTTACGCACTTATTTCCTGCTTCAAGATGCCACAGGATATCCATCCACTTCTACCCCCCCCCTTCACATCTATCTCCCTTTCACCAGCCCTCCATCTAATAACTTATATATGAAGCTTCCATGGCTTGTGTGATTTCAAACACATCAGCTGATGGTAGTTCCTTATGTTGGGATCAGTGTCTCTGAAGTTTAGTCGCAATATTTATCGGCCAAAGGTGATGCATCCTGTAGAATTGCTGTGTAGATAGGCTTTTCTTGGCCCGAGGGCCTGCGGCCCTTGGGCCGGAACAGATGTCGTGGGCTTTTTGGCGTCTCCGATTACCTGAGAAAATAGGGTGGGTCTGTGGGGTCTGCTGGCTGTCCTGTGAGGTGCCAAACTTCAGCCTGGCAGAGCCTGAAGCGCCTGCTGCAGAGTGTCAAGGACTGCAGCCTACAATATGGATTGAGGCTCAATGTCAAGAAGACAAAGATTCTCACCACTGGACCAACTGGCAGCATCAGGATGGATGGTGAAGAGATTGAGATTGTACACAGCTTTAGTTTGCTTGGCTCCATAGTCAACAGTCTTGGCACCAGCAGCCAGGAAATTAAAAGGCGCATTGCCATGGGAAAGTCTGCTGTTAGGGACCTCTCCAAAGTGCTGAAGAGCAGTGGTGTCTCTCTGGAGACTAAGGTGCGTCTGATACAGGCCATGGTCTTCGCAATCACCTGTTATGCATCAGAGAGTTGGACAATGACCAAGGAGTATAGAAGGAGAATTGATGCCTTTGAGCTGTGGTGCTGGAGAAGAGTATTGAGAATACCATGGACTGCTAGGAAAACAAACAGATTTGACCTGGAGAGGGTTAAACTGGGTGGCTCCTTGGAGGCAAGGATTCTGAGGCTCCGTCTAACTTACTTCGGACATGTAGTGAGGAGAGACCGGTCCTTGGAGAGGGACATCATGCTTGGGAGGGTGGAGGGACGGCGCAGGAGAGGAAGGCCCTCTATGAGGTGGATTGATTCAGTGACTGGGATAATTGGGATGGGAGTGTCAGAGACAGTGCGATTGGCACAGGACAGAGTGGAGTTTAGGGCTGTTGTACATAGGGTCACTATGAGTCGCAGGCGACTCGATGGCACATAACAACAACAACAACAACAATAAAATTACAACAACACCATACAAGAATATTCCTTAAAATTCTATTCCTTCAAGTTGAAAATACTCTACTCATTTTCTTTTACATTCATAATTTTTAAATTAACCATAAGATGAATCTAACATTGTTTTTAATTCACTATGTTCAATAAGGTGGGAAAAGTTTGTTAGTTAATTTCTGGCAAAAAAACTACAACATATCGAAAATGCTTCAACAAATGAACTCATTAGAAAATGGGTTTTCCTTCTTAAAACAAACACAAAACAATAAAACACATCTGTATTTCTGAGAGAAACAGCTTTGTCCATTTTTTAATTTTTTTTAACACAATGAGTAAAAGGCGGTAGACAAAAACCAACCTGTCAAGTAATGGCTTATTCAGTAATGGACTAGCACTACAGGGGATTTGCTCTGCTTTTGCCAGAAGAGCCTTTTATGCAATGAGAACAAACTATTAAGGGTTTAATGACACTGTAACAGCATATTAGGCACTGAAAAAGGAAACATAGATTCTTTTCACCAAGTTGGAGATTGTTTCTACCACAGCCACCATGGGATTGACTGACTATCCATTCACAATACTCAAATGGGTGATTGGTTGAAAGATAAGCTATTTTGACTGACTTCAGCCCTGCCTTTGACTCACTCTTTCTTTAAGACTTTGAAATATCTAGCTTTTAGCAGAAGCAATCAGAAGACACAAGCTAGGCCAAATAAAGGCATGTCAGCCTGAGTAACAGAACTTGGTTTATTCATGGACATGGATTCCCCTCAACACACATAGACTTCTACATGCATAGCTGCGGGAAGAACAAATGTGAAACCAGATAAAATGGACTTGACTGCTTTGAGTGCTGCTGGGCTTATATGCTCTTAGTTGCCCACTTGTCTGCACAAACTGTCATATTCTATGGTTGGCACCTACTGATCTGGGTAATTATAGCATTAGTGGAATTATAGCATGCTTTCTAAGGTTGGAAAAAATTCTAGTTAGAACTCATCCTTTTCACACTCCCAACAGTCTCTGACCCCTCTTTCACACAGAGCTTACTCAGAGATTAAATGAAATAATCTTCTCTTTGAAAACAACTTCTTAAATAGTATGGGACTAGAGGAAGAAATTGCCTGTTAAGATTTAAAGAAAAAAATACATGATGAGGTTCACATTTACGGAATCATATTTCTGTAGATTCCTGTTCATTCCTTGGATAACAGAATCTAAACAAATAATGGGAATAATAGCACCAACATTTCAAAAAGCAATGTGGAATCCAAATCTCACAAAATGGTGGAGAGCATTTTAAATTATTTTTTTTATTATTGACTCACTTAACAGAGACATTATTTTAAACATTAATATTGATAAATTGAATTTGATATCAAAAGATGAACTTTTAAACTTCCAAAGTAATAAAACTAACAAGGATGTAAGCATCCTTACCATTTACTTGAAACACTGGGTCACGGATTTTTTTTTAAATCTGCTCTTCTTTGTAAAACACTTATAGTCAGATAATGTTCTAAATCTGAGCAGTCTAATTAAGACAGACTAGGAAGAAGGATTGGCCATCCACTTCCAAAATAGCAGGTCTTTGAAAACCCTATGTACAACAAATCACACTTAGAGTAACAGATATTGCAGCTGACGCTGAGCCCTCCAGTCTATGAAACAACTGTAAGCAGATACTAGTGATTGGAACATGGAATGTAAGAACCATGAATGTAGGAAAACTAGACACTGGAATGCATAAATATTGACATATTATGTATTGGCGAAATGCAATGGACTGGCATGGGACATTCTGAGTCAGAGGATCATATGATTTACTATACCGAAGACAACAAGGTGAGGAAAAATGGGGTTACTTTCATAGTTTAAAAAGTGATCTAGATCCATCTTGAAATACAATGTTGTGAGTGATAAAATAATATCCATACACATACAAGTCCAGTGAATACCACCATTATTCAAATATATGCACCAATAACCAGAGCCAAAGAGGAGGAAATAAAAGATTCCTACCAACTTTTGAAGTAGAAGATTGATCGAACATACAATCAAGATGCATTAATAATAATGGGTAACTAGAATGCAAAAGTTGGGAATAGAAAAAAAGAATCAGCAGTTGGAAAACATAAACTTGGCGACAGAAATGAAGCTGGAGATAGAATTTTTCACAGTCAACAACTTATTCATTGCAAATACATTTTATGAGAAACACAAATGCAGGCTATACACATGGATTTCACCTGATGGTATGCATAGGAATCAGATTGATTACATCTGTGGAAAGAGTCCCTGAAAAAGCTTGATATCAGCTGCGAAAACTAGGCCAGGTGCTGATTGTGGAAGAGACCAACAACTACTCATATGCAAGTCCAAGCTGAAGCTGAGGAAAACTAAGTCAAGTCCACAGGAACCAAAATTTGACTTTGAGTCTACCCCACCTGAATTTCAAAACTATCTCAGGAACACGTTTGAGGCCTTAGACATTGGTGAGCAAAGACCGAATGAGCTGTGGGAGGTTCACCCAGGAAGAATGCAAAAGGTAATACCTGTTCCACTGAGAAAATTTTATAACCAGGATTTAGCATTTTGTCAATCTTTTCAGAGAATTGCAGTATCCAGGACATAGAGTGTTACACTGCTAACTACCTCGTACTAAAATGATTGCTTCCTACTTGTCCAGTTACAAAGAATTTTATGTTCTTGATGTTTAGATGTAATCCATTTAGAAGTCTTAGTTCTTCTTTACTAAGTGCTTCACTCAAGTTGCTTTCACTCTCAGCAAATAAAGTTCTGTCATCTGTATAACACAGATAAAAAAAAAACACCTCTAAATATTGCACTGGAGCACTGAGAAGCCAAAGCAAAGGGAAGAAATCAAAATATTAAGGAGTTGGACAGAAGATTCCAGAGCCAACGGGTAAAGAAAAAGTAAAGTATTACAATGAAATGTGCAAGGAGCTGGAGTCAGAAAATCAAAAGGGCCGAACTCGCTCAGGATTTCTTAAGCTCAAGAAACTGAAGAACAAATTCAAACCTCGAGTTGCAATACTTAAGGATGCTTTGGGCAGAATATTAAATGATGCAGGAAGCATTTAAAGAAGATGGAAATAGTATACAGAGTCACTGTACCAAAAGGAATTGGTAGACACAGAAGAATTTCATGAAACAATGTATGAGCAAGAGCCTGTGGTGATGGAGGAAGTTCATGCTGTTCTGAAAGAAATGGCAAAAAACAAGGCCCCAGAAATTGATGGCAAGCCAATTGGCATATTTCAATAAATAGATGCTGTGATGGATGTGCTCACCAAGTTGTGCAAGAAATCTGGAGGACAACCACTGGGCATACTGACTGGAAGAGATTTATGTTTGTTCCGATTCTGAAGAAAGGTGATCTGACAGAGTGTGGAAATTATCAAACAATATCATGAATATCACATGCAAGCAAGATTCTGTTGAAGATCATCCAAAAAGGATTGAAAAAGCATATCAACAAAGAACAGCCTGAAGTAAAGGCTGGATTTAGAAGAGGCCATGGAACCAGGGATATTATAGCTACAGTCAGATGGATCTTGGCTGAAAGCAGAGAGTACCAGAGGAATGTCTATCTGTGTTTCATTGACTATGCAAAGGCATGTGACTGTGTGGGTTACAACAAACTGTGGCTGACTTTGAGAAGAATGGGAATTCCAGAACACTTGATTGTTCTTTTGCAAAACTGTACATGGACCAGGAGGCAGTCATTAGAGCAAGGAATCACTGCATGGTTCAAAACTGGGAAGGGTGTGTGTCAAGGATGTGTCCTATCTCCATACCTTTTCAATCCATATGCAGAACATAGGCTGGGCTCTATTAGAAGAAGTGTGGCATCAGGATTAGAGGCAAACTTATCAACAATCTGTGTTATGCAAATGACAAAACTCTGCTTGCTGAAAATGAGGAGGACCTGAAGCACTTGTTGCGGAAGGTCAAGGATTGTAGACTTCAATATGGATTGAAGCTCAATGTCAAGAAAACAAAGATTCTCACCACAGGGCTGATTGGCAGCATCATGATAGATGATGAAGAGATTGAGATTGTTGATAGCTTCAGTTTGCTTGGCTCTACAATCAACACTCTTGGTACCAGCAGCCAGGAAATTAAAAGATTAATTGCACTGGGATGGTCATGATGTCAGTCTAGAGACTAAGGTCCAGCTGATACAGGCCATGGTCTTTGCCATTACTGCTATGTGTCAGAGACCTGGACAATGATGAGGGATGATAAAAGGAGAGTTGATTCCTTTGAGCTTTGGTGCTGGAGAGGAGTACTGAATATACAATGCACTGCTAGGAAAACAAACAAGTTCATCCTGGAGAGGGTGAAACCAGGCTGCTCCTTGGAAGCAAGAATTCTGAAGCTTCATCAGACATACTTTGTACATGTTTCAAGGAGGGACCAGTCCTTGGAGAGAGGCATCATGCTTGGGAGGGTGGAGGGACAGCACAGGAGAGGAAGACGCTCAATGGAATGGATTGATTCCATCACTGAGGTAATGTGGATAAGCATGTTGGAGACCATAAGATTACCAGAAAATAAGGCAAGGTTAAAGGCTATTGTACATAGGGTCTCTATGAGTCACAAGTGACTTAACGGCACATAACAACAATGAACAAACAAGTTTCAAAAAATGGATATTATTGAATATGGTCTACTACATTGTCTCAGTGGAGTCATTTGAGTATTGTAGATTACTAAATTCTTTCAAAGCAATATTAGTTCATAACAATTTCATTGCAAACATCCTACATTATGGAGGAAGAAGAGTTTATTGAATCACAAAAGAAAAAAAAAAGCTTTTCAAAACAAGGTTTTCTTTATTAGGCATCCCAAGATTGTGGGTTCCACCTTGACAACACCCTTTAAGTGTCACTGTTTGCACTCAGATCCCTTCCCTCTCACTATTGCAAAAGGTAGTGCTACTGCTTTCTGAAGTCTGAATAGAAACTAATCCCAGACAATATAACAGTAAAGGCACCCTCAGACCTCTCAAGAAACTGCCATGCTTCATAAAGAATGTGAGCAAACCGTATTCTCTGAATGCCAAGACACTGTTAGAAATACAACATTATGTCTTATATGTTCATGAAAATCAGGAACATCCTCTAACTTATACAATATCACTAAGCATTTGAGGTAGAGCAGGTAGAAAATCTAATTGTCAAAAGGCCTTCCCTTTTGCTTATTTAAAAAAAAAAACAACAACAACAACAGCTATGACTCAAGGATAGAAGGAAAGTTACTTCTAGATAACCAAGCATATGACAGAACTCTCCTCTTGCTAAGGAAAATCGTGTTCACTCCCTATTATTTATCCATGCTTTCTTGTTAGTGAAAATGAAAAATAACGCAATCATTCTCTCTGGGGAAAGAATCACAGACAGCATTACTCTCCAGGGATAAGTTTAACTAGAAGTCATTTCTAGACATTAAAGCTAAGACAAGAGTACCAAAGGCCACATTAGTACACAAATGATTCAATTCACTCAATGTGCATCTTTTTGAAAATATATGGTGTTAGGACTAATAGAATATGTCAATGGCTCTCTGTTTTGTCTTCAAAGAAAAAAAATAAAATTCTAAGATAATTCTTATTAGGATTATCAAAACAAATGTAATCATATTTCTAAATGTAATATATAATTAATATCAGATATTAATTCATAGTAAAAAGTAATAGTGATCATATTAAACATTTGAATATTTTTTTCCTCTCTAAAACTTAATCTTTTTCCTAATATGAAAAAACAATGAAAGTTGAAAATGGCACCAGTCCACCTTAAAGGGGAGTTGAAAAAAAAATCTTACCTTGAAGATTACTAACTTGTATAATCATATCTACAACAAGCAATAATATTCTTCCTCTAGTTTGTGTAAGTAAGTTGGATATCTCACTCATAAGTGTAGTAAAAAGTGTACAACAGTGATAAATGGAAAACCCACCATTCATTTCAGCTCTGAGATTTACATATTCTCATTATCTTTGTTAAAAATATTCTGAAAATCCAAGTGATAGCTAGGAGCACTTATGACTAGATTGTTTCGGAGTAAGATCTTTGTCAAACATGCCATTGTGAGAATGCATCAAGTTTTTGTCAAAACTGTTTTTTAATTGAATTACACACATTCCTATTAACAGGTGCTACCACTGTCCTTAGTAAACAAGAGCTGTGGTTACTTTTTCAGATGTCTTCTGGTTGTCATGGTATCCTCTCTCCGTGCCCTGTTGCTGACATTTTTATTCTACGTTACAGACCTGCAAGCAGTTTAGAATACTTGTAGTTTCATGTGGACTCTATAGGGTCCTGATACAGACTCTACACACACCTGTTGAACAACATCAAAGCAGCAGCATTAGTTTAAAAGGTGCCTCAACTTTCTGTTGAAAAAAAGGATGAAATGGATTATTCATTCCTGTGACTGATAGAAAATAGTATGCCCCCTATTTCATTGTTCTAGGTCCTTTATTTCAGAAATCCTATCATAATATTCTTTCAAAAGTGTTTGTCAAAGTATATATTTTAAACAAACATTTCCATTCTGGAAATGAGAGAGGTGAATTTCAGTGCACCACATTTACATTGAGAACATAAAACCACCATACATCTAACGTTTTATGCTGTGCAGTCCTTGAGAATAAAAGGCACCAAAAGTTTCAGATGTTTACATTTTGGTCTGCTGACAATGTTTCAAACATCCCACTTCTTACAGACTAAATTTACCCCTCAATGAGACCATCTCCAAAAACATTACTCAGGCTATGGGATACAGGGGAAATGCGCCATTCCTTCGTCTTAATTAATTCCGTTTTCTCTTCACTGTTTTGATAGTTACTGCCAGGCCCTACGGGTATGAAATATAAGCAAACACACCACACACATTGATTTCCTTAATGATTTCTCAGAAGTTAAGGTTATGTACCTTCATTTCTTTTGGACAACAGGAAGGCCCCCACACTCCTATAGAGCAGTGTTCTCAGCCTTCCGTCTGAGAGAAATCAGCTAATATTTACATGCTATAAGGGCAAACACAGCTAGAGTTTCCCTCAGCTGCACTTCTTTACTCACATACGATGCCTATATTAATTTTACTTCAGTGCTTTTATTGCGCTAATTACACATTGAAGAGGTGCTGACACGTGGGGAAACTGTTTTCAGAACGCAGTATATGTTAAATAGTAGGATTAAAAGCACCTGGGATATTCTTGCTATTCTGCGCATGCAAATGACTTTCTGCAAACAATTAAGCACACCAATTAAAATACTGGGGGTGGAGGATGGAAAGAGCAAGTGTTAAAAGAGTGAAAATATGGCATGCCCTTCCTATTCCGCCCTCATTCAGCAGATCTCAAGCATCCTCCAACAAGCTGCACAACACAGACCCTGGGGGATGCATGAATCACAACAATCAACTTGACGACATCTTACACGCTTTTAATTACAGAAGTCGACCGATCTGACAGCTATCTCCTCGCCTCACAAATAGATTTTTTATTTCTGCAGAGACTTCTGAGGACTGTCCTGAGTTCGAAGAGGGAAGTCTCTGTTTCTTGCCCCCTACCCCACTGCTCCTCAGCACTTTATTGTAGGAGAAAGGACTCCACAAGTTCCCCCGCTCGAGCCCTTTAACGAAGCCAGTTCAGCACCAGGGACAGGGCTCGCGTCTCCCAGTGAACTCGCGCGCCGCGGGGTTTCCCCTCGCCACTCACCGCGGGCGGCTGCGACGGGAGTCCCGAGCGCTTGGTGGAGCCTTGCTTGGAACTTAGCCTTTTCCACGACTCGGCAAACCTGCCCCGGCTGGCGCTCCGGCTGCGCCTGCGGCTCTCAGCGCTGTCCTCTCGGTCCGAGCAGCCTCGCTCCATTTCGGCTGCATCGCGCCACTTCTTCCCCATGCCAAGTCCGGTTCCTGGGCTGTGGTCGCGCTCACGCCGGGCGCCGCGGGGTCTCACTCCACGGTGCGCAGCCTTTGCCACCTTTGCCTCCGCCAGCCCCTGCCAGCGCCCTGCGCTCTGTTAACGCCGCCGCCGCCAGGCTGCGCTTGCGCCCGCGATTGGCTGAACTGTGGGCTGAGGCTGCGAGCGCCACCTGCGCCGAGCGAGCTTCCTTTTGCGCCCCCAAATTGCTTTCCACCAGACAGCAGCCGCTTCCCCTGGGGGTGGGAGTTGGGGAGAATACGGCCCACGCCTGGGGCTATTGGCGCTGCGCTGGGAAGCTGGCTCGCAAGGCCCCACCCCGGCCGGTTCCCCACGCCTGGGGCCACCCTTCCATCCCCAGCTGCCAGCGATGGCCACGACGTGTGGGGACACCCCAATAGAGTTAGAGAAAAACAGAAAACGTGCAATGTCGTCTACTTTTCTTTTTATTCTCATTCTTTCTGTCCTCTTCACTGCCACCCGGCCACTCTGTCACTAGGTTGCTCTCACTCTCTCTGTACTATCTTTCACCGTGTCTTGCTCTCTCTGTACATCTATTATTCTTTCTCTGACTCTGTGTGTGAGCTCCTGTCTCTTGTTCTCTCTCTTCCTCTCTCTCTCTCTAGCTCTCTTGTCTCTCGCTATCTCAGTCTGTGTTGTGTATGTGTGTCTTTTTCTCTGTCTCTATCTCTCTGCCTCTGACTCTCTGTCTCTCCATCCGTCTCTCACTCTCTGTGTATGCGTGTGTTGCTCTCAGTGTCTTACTCCCTCTGTGTGTGTCTCTTGCTCTGTGTCTTTATCTATCTCTTAAGCATCCTGGGGGGAGGGGTATCATAATCGTCTGATTATCAGGCGCCACAATTTTTTTCTTTCTCACACTTGCTCAATCTAGCCCACTGTTTTCAAACTTGGCTGCACACTGGAATCGCCTAAGTAGTTTTAAATACACTTATATTGCTCAGAGAGTCTGGCTTAATTGGCCTGGCCATGGCCTGGGGAGACGTAAAGGCTAGCAGGTGCTTCTTATTGCTCTAACCACAATTAAGCAGCTTAGAGAATCTGATACTTCTTAAATCAACTCATTTTTCTCTTGTTTTTGGGATGGTTGTTTTCCCTTTCATTCTTGAAAGGGTCTTGGGAATGTAGAAGTCCAATGAAGGGGTATGAGATGGGCTCATTTATTGTATATATTCCATGACACTTCTCTGAGTTCTTCCATTCATTTCTGGCACTCATTCACCTTGACCTTGCTCATGCTCTACCTTTTGCTCTAAAGAAAAACCCTGATCAGTTTTATGTAAGTTATCTTACCAGACTGAGCTGGCTTCACCTTCAGGACTATCCTTGATCAGATACTGGAGAGCTCTTTAGGTTATCACAAATGTACAAATGTGCAATAAACATTATGAGTTTCTATAAGCAACAAAACTGCAGCCACTTCTGGTGAAAAAAAGATCTACCTGGTTGCTGATCTGTTGCAATGGCAAATGTATCTTTCATCACTTTCTGAGATGGCGTCTTTTCCCTCATGTCTGAATACCACCAGGTCTTCCCAGGAGGGAATGGTGAAGATGGATTAATAGGGAAGAACAGAGGGCGAGGAAGGTTGTGAAAGAATGGCTCTGCGGTGCTAGCTGCAAAAATAATGATCTGTACTGTAAAGGGTCAGTTGCATTAAGCCAAGGGTTTGCATTGGCTAATTTATGGAGAAAAAAAAAAACAACAAAGCAAAAATCAAACCCTTTAAAATAGCAAAGCTGTGCACCTGTGTATGAAACAAAAAACCCTGAGGGTGAGTACTGTCCCTCCACAAAGTACTGAAAAATGTCATTTCTACAGAAGCACCTTGTCATATCTTTCTTCGATGGAGTATCTGATGGGTTTCAACTGTGACCTTTCAGTTAGCAGTCCAACACTTAACCTCTGCATCACCAGGGTGCTTTCATCTGTGTATATGCTTGTTGTTGCTGTGGACCATCGAGTTGGAAGTCATCCACAACTGACAATCTGATGAGTTTTTAGAAGCATTTAATTGCACAAGAGGAATTATTCATCCTTTTCCTGCAAAGCAGCTGGTGGAATCGAACTGTGTGCCTTCAGGATTGCAGGGCAGTTTCTTGCAACTAGGCCCACAGACCTCCCTTCATCTGTGTAGAGTATTATATTAACACTATTATTTTAAGCAAAGGGAATCCTAGAATTTACCTCCCACCTTGGTAAATAACCCTCTACATTCAGAAATCACACATCCATATTAAAGAACATCAGGCACTAAACAATTCTTACAACACACAATGCAACTTAATGAGAAAACCACAGGCTCCATTTTACTTTTCTTCACCACTTATCTTAGTTCATGGACTGGAAATTATTAGTGGTGTTTCATGGAAATAGAACAAATCAGTCCCAATTGCTCCCACCCTCTGAAAAATCAAAATGATTACTCTTGGATTACAAATTTGGCATGGAATAGGGACTTAATATCAATGAGGGGTTAGGATACAATGCAGCAAATTGTAATAAAGCAAATATTTACCTTTTTCCCTAGTATTGCAAACAAAGGGGCAAAATATGTATGAGTCTGTAAAGAACTGCCAATAAACTAAGATGTCTATGTGCTAACTTGGATTTTGGGGAGTTCTTTAGATGTAATGACAAAAGGTCTGAAAGTGATGAAGAAAGGCCTGCATGGCTGCAAACAGAAAAGTCATCGGAGAATGCTCACCTGAAGAGCCACAAGCCCCTGGACGGCTTGAGTCAACCTGCTGAGGGGAAAGAACCCTGCTATCAAGGGTGTCCACCCTGCAAGACGGCACAAACACTGCTGAGCACTCAGTGTAACGGTGCATTTCTAGATGCGCTTAGAAAAATGTAATGATGGGTAGTGATTGCATATGCCGTTTCTTCAGCTGCTTGGTCTAAAAATGAGCTTTTGATTACCCTGATCTCAGAGCAGGATTTTTAAAGGCTTGTTTGAAGATTTTATCCAAATTTATTTTCTTTTAACACTGGACACACACAAAAAATGCCTGTGATTATAGACAAGCAGGAAACTGACCCTTTTCTGATTTTTTTTTTTTTACAAAGCTCCTCATAGTAACTGCTAAGCCAGGTTGGGGTGGGAGGAAATCTATATTTCTATGATGTTAGACGAGAATGGCAGTATCAAAGCTAAGAACCTGCTCAAAATCTCCAGCACTGATGTTCTAGAATAGGGATTAAGAGCCATTTCCAGAGCAATTTAGCTTTACTGGAAATGAACCACTCCAATTACAAACAGTGGATGCTAATACACACAAAAAGGCAAGTGGAAATTGCAGCATAAATCTTTCTTTTTTTCCATGGTTTTCTTGGTATTAATGGTGGATACATCATCCCTGTGACTGAACACTAGGCATAAATTACATCTATTGCCAAATAATGAATGGATATTTTATATAAAATGAAAATGTAAACATGAAATTTGTCATACACAAATCCATCAAATTGTAATGCTGTGAAGTGTGCTAGAAAGTGAGTTTCAACTAGCATTCCAGAAAAAAAGAAAAAGCTTAAGAAAATAATCAAACCCCAGCTGTTAGAATCCCAGGCATGCCATGACTGGGAACTTGCTGGGTCTGACGAGCCCGCTGATGAGTCTATAATCAGAAGGAATTTCATCCAAACTCCATTTGCTCTAGGTCACATGGTCGTGCACTTTACAGCAAGAGAAGTAATAGAAAATTACTTTTCCTGTGGTTATTTCTAGTAGGCGGAAATTCACAAGCAGAACCATGGATAGACCAGACCACAAGAAGTGTTGGAGAAGAGTAAATATCTAGAAAGTGATTAAAACTATAAAGTTTTGTCAGATCAAAAAATTCACAAGAAAATATCAACTCTATTTCATTAAAGTTGAGACGCTCAGTTTCTCTTGTGTTAACTTCTCTGCAATCAGGATACTTTCTTACAATTGATGTCTCAGATACAATGTAACATAATGCACAGAGTCAGTCTGAGTGACTTAGAAGACCCATTTGAAACAACAGGAGGTGCTAAATTTCACTTGCCACCCAAAAAATGGCCTCAGTGTTGTTGTAGGTGCTGTCAAGTCAACTAGGAACAACAGACATGACCCTGGCCCCAACCTGCACCATCCTCATCATCTCTGACTTAAGGCAATTGTTACAGTCACCATGTCAATTCATCCTGAGGCTCTTCCTCTCTTTCTGTGAACCTCTATTTTTCTCAGTATGATGTCTTTTTCCAAGGACAAAGTACATGCTCAATGTATTAGATTTATTCTTTTTTGTAAATAGGGCATTTCCTAATTGGAGACCTATAAACATTAAGAAACTCATTCCTATAAGCTAAAATGTATGGCTTCTACCAATTCCTTTTTATTTTATATTCTGACCCTCTGACTTGATTGTGCTTGTGCAAAACCTATACTTGGACCAAGAAGCAGTCATCAGAACAGAGCAAAGAAATAATGCATGGTTTAAAATCAGGAAGGTTGTACTCCATGGATGTGTCTTATCTTCATACTTTTTCAACCTATATGCTGATAGGCTGGGCTCCATGAGGAGAAATGTGGTATCGGGATTGGAAGATGACTTGTCAACAGCCTGCTTTATGCAGATGACACAACTCTGCTTGCTGAAACTGAGGAAGAGCTGAAGTTCTTGCTGCAGAAAGTCAAGGACTGAAGCCTTCAATATAGTTTGAAGCTCAATATCAAGAAAACAAAGATTCAGGGTGAAGTCTCTCTCAGGGAGGAGTGATAGGGAATGGCAAAGGACACACTGACAAAGAAGATTAATCAGAACTGGCTTTGACAAGCACTGTGGCATTTGGACAAGAACAAACTGGGAGGAGGGTAGAGAGAATAGTGCAACAATGAATGAATGGAAACCCAAAATCTCTGTAAATGTTTATGAAAATTAATAAAATATAATTATAGAAAAAAAATAGTTTCACAGTTAAACACATACACACGCACAAAAAGAAAACAAAGATTCTCACCACTAGGCCAATTAGTAGCATTATGATGGGTGGTGAAGAGACTGAGACTGTTAAAAGCTTTCGTTTGCTTGGATCCACAATCAATATCTTGGTACCAGCAGGCAAGAAATCAAAAGACAAATTGCAATTCTGAAAATCTGCTGTCAGGGACATCTCCAGAGTACTGAAGAACAACAATGAAGTCTAGAGACTAAGGTGTGCTTGATCTAGGCCATGGTCTTCACAATTATGTGCTTTACATCAGAAAGCTGGACAATGACTATGGATGATAGAAAGAGAACTGATGCTTTTGAGCTGTGGTGTTGGAGAGTATTGAATATAGTGTAGACTGCTAAGAGGACAAATAGGTTCATCCTGGAGAGGACACCAGGCTGCTCCTTGGAGGCAAGGATTCTGAGGCTCCCTCTGACATACTTTGGGCAGGTTGTAAGGAGAAACCAGTCCTTGGAGAGGGACATCATGCTTGGGAGGGTGGAGGGACAGTGCAGGAGGGGACTCACTGATAAGAATAATGGGGGGTAGGTGTGTTGGAGAGAGTAGGGTTGGCACAGGATAGAGCAGGGTTCGGAGCTATTGTACATAGGGTTGCTATGAGTCACAAGCAACTTTACGGCACATACCAACAATAGCAGCAGCAGGTTTTCGGCATGGGGTTGGGGTGGGGGGCATTGAATTCAAACCATCAGAGATATATCACATTTGTTAGCAGCACAACTCCCTACCTATGAGGTCAGCAGAGCTACCTTAAATTCTGGAGTCACACTAACTTATGTTTTCTCATAATTATCACCACGTGTTTGAAGATGGCTTTTACAAGTCTCCTAACATGCCTCTCCCTTGCTCATGTAGGTGAAATAGTCAGAATCCACACTGTCAGATGCTAAGTTGAAGTAATTTGGAGTTTTGCTGATTTCACTTAGTCAGTCTGACTAAACTCACAACAAAATGAGTTTAGCTGATCCTATGTGGAACAAGAGACAGTGGGTAAGGCTGAATTCAGTCAAGAGTAGATGGCCTTTCAAAAGGTGTCAAAGACATAGGAGAGTTGAAACAATGGTTACTGTAACTCAAGAAAAAAAATTTGCAAATCTCACAAACTTGGATCAAGAAAAGGGGCAGTAAGTTTGCTGTGGTTTGTGGAAATTGACTATGCTTGTGAATGCAATTATTTGGGTGATAACTTCCTGACAAAGTACCCTCGTTCTTTTTTTCTTTTTTCTTTAATTAAATTTTAATCAAAGTTTACAGAGACCTTGGTTTTCTATTCATATATTGTTGCACACTTTCTTCGCTATCCACCCCTCCTACCAGTTTTCTTTTCCCTTTGAAGAAAAAAAATTCTTTCACTGTTATATAATCCTTCCCCCTCTCCCAGTCCACTTTACTTTGCAGCTCTTATTCTGAACTCTTGTCATAAAAATAAAACCCAATCATATATTCCTTTTAAAAGTTCTCTCTCTCGTGTCTCAATGCAGTAGACATTATTGATCCCCTCTTTTCTTAAATTCCTCCCAAACCCCAATGTCAGTCCCATTTTACAACAGTGGCACTATTCAGTATTTGTCCTTTTGTGATTGAGATATTTCACTCAGCATAATGTCCTCCAGAGTCATTGGTTTTTCAATGAAGCATAGTATGCCACTATACAAATATACCACAGTTTCTCTATCCATTTGTTTGTTGATGGGCACTTGGGTTGTTTTCAACTCTTTATTATTGTGAACAAAGCAGCAATAAACATTGATGTGCATATATTTGCTTGAGTAGCAGTTATGGTTTTTTAGGGTATATTCCCAGTAGTGGAATTGCTGAGTCAAATGGTATTTCTATTTCCAACTTTTTGAGAAAGCGCCATAATGCTTTCCATAGTGGTTGCACCATTTTACACTCCCACCCACAGTGAATAAGTGTCTCCACAACCTCACAAGCATTTGTCGTTTTCTACTCTGTTGATTTTGCTATTCTTACTGGAATGAGATCTCCCATAGTTGTTTTGTTTTGCGTCTCTCTGAGAGCTAGGGATTTTGAGCACTTCTTCATGTTTTTGTTTGCCATCTGAATGTCTTCCCTGGTAAAGTGTACCCTCATTCTTGGTGAAAAAGATTAGTTTATTCTCACTGCTTGACTGTTAGCCAATTGAAAAGTGTCTCCTTTGGGTTCACAGTGCAATTCCCTACAGACTACACCACCAGAGCTTTCCTTACTACACACTCCCTGTGGAAGCCCTCAGAGGCCAGAAAGTCTGCACATTTCCAGGCCAGCCTCCTTCTTTCAACCATCCCTCCTTCCTTTCTCTTTCACTCCTTTTACCTTCTCTTCCTGACTTCCCTCTTTCTCCCCACTTCCCTTTCCTTCCCTCTCTCATCTCCTTCTTACATTTTCTGCAGAGCATTTCCTCAACAGGAAAAAACACATATTCTCCAATTGACTTTTGCACCCTGTTATGATGTAAAGAGATTTTTCACTACTAATTGCATCTTTTTTTGTTGCTGATTCATAATTTATCTGTAATATAAAATATTTTTCCCTTTCTAGATTCCTAGAAAGTCACTTCAAGATTAAGAGTTTCAAATTATTTCAGTTAATATTATGAAAGTTATAAATCCAAATAATAATATAAAAAAATAATTATATAGCTATGGGATATAACAATGAGAAGAGAAAGGAGAGAAAAGAGATAAACAAACTAAAGCCCTGTTAGTAAATAAAACCTAAAAATAATTATTCAAGACTATCTCAAATAGTCTTCAACCTGTATGCAGAGCAGATTATCCGAGAGGCAGGGCTTTATAGGAGAAGCATGGAGTTAGAATTGGTGGATGATCTATCAACAATCTGGGTTATGCATATGACACAGCCCTGCTCGCTGAAACTGAAGAGGACCTCATGCACTTACTGCAAAGGGTCAAGGACTGCAGCCTTCAATATGGACTGAGGCTCAATGTCCAGAAGACAAAAATTCTCACTACTGGACCAACC
>NW_006399891.1:3298553-3349227 GCF_000299155.1 Elephantulus edwardii | reverse complement strand
TTGGCACAGGATAGAGCAGGGTTTAGGGCTGTTGTACATAGGGTCGCTGTGAGTCGCAAGCGACTTGTCGGCACATAACAACAACAACAATCTCAAATAGAGAAATAAATATTTGAATAGCATTCAGTTGGAATGGTCATAAGTCTTCAGAGAGAAATTTTAAGCAAGTGTTGTTGAGGATGTACAGCCCTTGGAATTTTCAGACACTCATGATGGGAGTGTATTTGATACAATCACTTGGAAAACTTTGTAGTCTTATGTACTAAAGTTGAATATATACATACCCTATGGCTCAGTAATTATATCTCAAGGTATATACTCAGTAGATAAACATTTATGTGATCAATAAGAGACTTGTAATAGAATATTCACAGCAGCACTGTTTACTCAGAATTACATACTAGAAACTGCAGGCAAGCAACTACATACTGTCCACAAAGAGAAAAGTGGATTTAAAAAAAAAAAAATACATTCACAAAGTGTAATACTGTATAGCTCTGCGAATGAATGAACTACACCCAGAGCCACACGTAAGACCCTTAAATGTTATGTAGAAGTAAATACAAAAGATTATATATACATATATATATATTTATATTATTTATCTATTTTATATATATAATAGAATTTCATTAACATAAAGTTAAAATTGGACAAAAATTAATCTATGGCATTCATTCAGTAGTTGCCATCAAGCCTAAATTGAACTCATAGCTGACCATTCATTGAGCTTTTGAGGCCATAAATCACATGAGAGGAGATTGCCTATCTTTTTCCCACAGAGCTGCTGGTGGCTTTAACTCACTGCAGGGCTCAGCCTTTCAATTAGCAGCACAACTCCATAGAGTCATGCCAACAACATCCTCTAATCTATTGGAACTCAGAACTCTGGTGATCATGGAAGAATGCCTTCTATAGATATATAAAAGGGAAGAGAGAGGTCCTTGAAGTGCCAGGATGGCGCTGGGTCTTGAGCAACACGGTGTACTCTCTTTGGTGACTTTATAGAGCACCATGTTCTAAATAATCCTATAAAGGCTGTATATTTCAACCCAATGAAGAATCATGAGAAAGAGAGAAACAAGTGGAGGGGGGCACTTATCTTAATTTGGTTTCTGATGTTGATAATATTTTGTATGATTTTGTTCTTTACATTTTTAAACAATCATGTGTGGTACTTTTTCTTCAACTTTTATTGACTTATTTTTTTAATTGGTTTGCCCACACTATTCTTGATTCACATTGTGTTTCATGCAATTATTCCCATACATTATGCTTTATAAAATTAACCACCATTTGGCCTGGCCCATCATTTCCCAGTCTTTTCAGGTCTCTGCTGAATCCTTCCCATTTCCTTCATCCCCTCCCTCAACCCATCAACATGTGCAACCCTGTGCTTTCACCCCTACCCGTCCTCATCTCTCTTCCCCATACATGTTTTACTAGTAATCCTTCTATTTTTGCAATGATGGTCTTATGCAATATTTCTCATTATGAGACTGAGTTAGTTTACTCAGCATAATACTCTCCAGCCTCTCCCAAGCTACATAGTACTTTTCTAAATTGTTACTCCTGAGTGCTGCCAAGTATTCCATTGTGTGAAGGTACCACAATTTCTCAATCCATTCAGTTGTAGTTAGACATTTGGGCTGTTTCCATGTTCTTGCGATGGTGAATGATGCTGCTAGGAACATTGGTGTACAGATAGACATTTGTATCTTAGCTCTAATTTCCTTGAGGTATATTCCTAGTAGTGGAAAAGCTGTATCTTATAGAATTTCTAGTTCAGACTTTTGAGGAAACTCCAATCTGTCTTCCAGAGCAGTTGTACCATTTGACAATCCCATCAATAGTGTATGAGAGTTCTCGCCTCTCCGCATCCTCTCCAGTATTTATTGTTCACTGCCCTGTTAAACTCTGCCACTGCTAGTAGTATAAGATGGTATCTCGTTATGGTTTTAATTTGTATCTCTCTTATTACCAGTGATTTTGAGCATTTCTTCACGTGTTTGTTGGCCATCTTCACGTGAATGTCTTCCTCTGTGACAAGTCTTTCCATGCCTTTTGCCATTTTCTAATAGGTTATCAGTATTTTTCTTGTGGATGCGCTGTAGGATTCTGTAAACTTTTGATATGAGACCTTTGTCTGAAATGGTACTGCTAAATGTTTGTTTTTTTCCCCAGTCAATAGGTTTTCTTTTTCATCCTGTTGACAAATATTTTTTATTTACACGGGGACTTAATCTTTAGAAGGCCCCACAAATCAATGTTATCCTCTCCAGATTGTGCATTTCTGGCTGTATTTAGCAGTTTCTTTATACCATAGATGAGACCATCTAAGCTTGATCCCAGTTTGTCTCTTATGAACTTTGTGATTTTAGGCTTTACGCTGAGGTCTCCAATCCACTTTGAGTTGATTTTTGTGTATGGTGTGAGATGTGGATCCTGTTTCAACTTTCTTCAGGAAGCAGTCCAGTTTTGCCAGCACCATTTGTTGAAGAGGTTATCATACTATCTTATTTGATAGGATTTATTTTCTTGGAGAATAACAGTTGTCCGTAGATAGAGGGTCTATTTCTGGGGTCTTGATTTTATTCCATTGATTTATGTGCCTGTTTTTGTACTAGTATGATGCTCTTTTAGTTACTACCACTGTTTTGGGGTCAGAGAGGGCTATGCCTCACACTTCATTTTTTGTTTGTTTGTTTTATTTTTCAGAAGTCCTTTGCTGTTTTCAAGGTCTCTTTGCTTTCCAAATGAACTTGACAATTTCTCTTTCCATCTTCTCGAAAAATGAATTTGATATCTGTATTGGGATTATGTTGAACATGTAGATTGCTTTTGGTAGGGTTATCATTTTCACAATATTGAGCCTTCCTATCCATAAACAGGACACATTTTTCCATTGATGTAGCTCTTTCATTGTGTCTCACAGAAATAGTGTCCTTTTCTTTGTACAGATCTTTTGTGTCTCCAGTTAGGTTCATTCCCAAGTAAATGGTATTACTTTCTTGGTTTCCTTCTCTGAGTTCTCTTTGTTACTGTAGAAGAATTCCTCTGATTTTTAGATATTGATATTTTATCCTGCCCATGTTTGCTACTTTTAAATTGTAAGGATAATTTCATATGTTACTTCTTACATATCTGCCTCTTCAGAATAAAGAATGTACAGGACATAGTTCCCTAAATTGCCCCAAATTTCTCAGCTTTAGTTGGGAGTCTGGACCTTGAATTCCAGATTTGTAGCCTCTACATCTTTTGACTATATGTCACATATTCTGTTAAGTTTGTTGTGTGTTTTATGTTTGTTATGTTATGTTATGTTATGTTATGTTATGTTATGTTATGTTAGTTATGCTGTTTTAGGTACAGCTCCAGTGGCTTAGTGGTAAGAAGTTGTACTACCAACCCAAAGGCAGATGGTTCAAACTCACCAGCTGCTCTGTGCAAGAAAAATGGACAATATTCTCCTGTGTGATTTACAACCTCTGAAAAGCCTCTGGAGCATCAGCGGTGAGTCAGTTCAAATTCAAGGGCTCATAACACTAAATTACATATAGAAGAGTTCTGATGGCACAGTGATTAAACACAGGAAAGTCATTAATCACAAGGAAGTCAGAGATTCTAATTCAACCAGAAGAAAGATGTAGCCATTTTCTTCTATAAATATTTATAGTCTTTGAAATCCTATAGGGCACTTTTCTTCCATGCTATAGGGCAACCACAAGATAATCAACTGCATGGCAATAGAAGTTTGCATTGTTGTTGTTGTTGTTATGTGCCATTGAGTCGTTTGCAATTCATAGCGACCCTATGCACAACAGCCCTACACCCTGCTCTATCCTGCGCCAACCACACTGCCTCCAACACACCCATCCCGATTACTCCAGTCACCAAATCAATCCATCTCATAGAGGATCTTCCCCTCCTGCACCATCCCTCCACCCTCCCAAGCATGATGTCCCTCTCCAAGGACCCGTCCCTCCTGACAACATGTCCAAAGTATGTCAGATGAAGCCCCAGAATCCTTGCCTCCAAGGAGTTGCTTGGTTTAATCCTCTCCAAGATGAATCTGTTTGTTTTCCTGGCAGTCCATGGTACATTCAGTACTCTTCTCCAGCACCACAGCTCAAAAGCATCCACTCTCCTTCTGTCCTCCCTAGTCATTGTCCAACTCTCTGATGCATAACAAGTGATTGCAAATACCATGGCCTGTATCAGGCGCACCTTAGTCTCCAGAGAGCCACTGTTGCTCCTGAGTACTTTAGAGAGGTCCCTAACAGCAGACTTTCCCATCGCAATACGCTTTTTGATTTCCTGACTGCTGGTGCCAAGAGTGTTGACTGTGGAGCCGAGCAAACTGAAGCTGTGAACAGTCTCGATCTCTTCGCCATCCATCCTGATGCTGCCAATTGGTCCGGTGGTGAGAAGTTTGCATATATTATATTATATATATGGTGGTCTGGTATCATAGTCCGTAGAGAATTATATTGTAACCAAAAAGGAGATAGATGTCTCTCTAGTAATTTGAATACATGAGTGTGTCCTCAAGAGAAAAATGGGCAACTTTCTCCAGTAAAATTTACAGCTTCAGTAACTCAATCAGTTTTGATGCAATAGCAATGCATATGCACTATATTTTGTATATGTAGTATAGTGTATATAATACTACATATTTGTTTTAAAAGGCATCTTATTCAAAAGGATATAATAACTGTTTCTTTCTAAAACTCGGAAACATTCGGACTGTTTATAAACTTTGGGAAATCCTTCTCTGAGATTATAGAAAATGTACTCACCTAGAAAACTGGTGGACAAAACCCCTTACAGAACTCCAGGTAAGCTGAGTCAATGGCTTTTTAAAAAGATTGTTTTTTTTAACTAGCTTCTCTTTAACTGACCTGAAAGAATAGTTCTCTCCTTTCCTGGATACTCTGAGTACTAAAAGCTAATCAATTATTATCCACTTCACCCACCCCTTTATGCTTTTACTGTGTGAGTTAACTTTTCAAGCGGCCAACCATGTTTCTTCCTCTATTAATTGTATTCATTTTTCTAATGATACTATCTAATTAACTACCATGTAAAATTAAGCAAAATGGGAACAAAAGAAAATAAGTGCCATTTCAATGAAAACTACAGAAAATATTTTAGAAATTGAAAAACATATTCTTACCTCCATAATTTTAAAAGATATCATATAGTGTTGACAAGTATAAAAATATGGAAATAGAAAAAAATACAAAAACTGATTTCTCTTGAATTTTTCTACAGTTATCATTACATTGTGTCCTAAAAGATATAAAATTGGAAATTACATGCTGGACATGGTTTATGCCCACCTTCCCAAAAGAAGAAGAAAACAACCAGAAGTTTAACTTTTAGTAACATATCCAAAGGAGAACAAACATTAGCTTTACATTTTTAAATGGTAGTTAAAGACTCTTTGCTTTCACACTGCAAATATATCCCTATATAAAACAGAGGCAAAAGGGGGAAATCATACAAATTTCTAAACCGTAACTAAACATTGTGAAGAAGTAAGTTACTGATCATAGAGCCTCATAACCATAGTCTCAGGGAACATAAAAATAAATTTGCATATGTAGTCCCCAAAGATAATATTCTACGTCTTCTATTGGTGAGTAACAATGTGGGCTTAAAAGTTTCCAAGTCACTATCTCAAGTGCAGCCATTGGTCTCCCCCAGTAAACGAGCAAAAGAGAGTAAAGAAAATAAAAAACCCATAGAAACATTTAGTGCATAGCACTAATAGACTTCAGGAACCATCATTTTCAAGACCTTGACGTCTTGAAGAACTAGATGGTGCCTGGCTATCTCTGCTAATCTCTGTTTAGTGGCTCACAGTATAAGGCCAAGTCCAAGTACAAAGATGGAGATTGTTGTTGTTGTTGTTGTTGTTGTCAAGTGCCATCCAGTTGACTACAAGTCATAGGCACATGAGCAGTATCTGAACTCTGCCCTCTCCCCCACCATCCTCACCATCTCTGAAATGTTCAAACCCACTGTAATGCCAGTCCATCTCATTGTGGATTTTTCCTTGACTTTCCACCTTTCCTAGTTGGATACCTTTTTTCAAAGACTAGTTCCTTCTGACAACATGCCTGAGCTATGTGAGGCTAAGTTTCACCATCTTGCTTCGACAGAGCACCATGTTTACACTTCCTATAAAGTTTTGTTGTTGTATTGTTTTGGGTTTTGTTGTTTTTGTTTTTTGTCGTGTGTTTTTTTGTTTGTTTGTTTGTTTTACTTTGACAGTTCAGGAAATATTCAGTACTCTTCTCCAATACCACAATTCAAAGGTATCCAATCTTTTCCATTTTTATTCATGGTTCAACTTTCAAATACCAAGGAAGCAATTGAAAAGGCCATGCATGGCTTGGCCCACGTACACCTTATTCTTTAAATTAAATCATTGCAATTTAGCACTTTGGAGGTGTCCTTGAGAGCAGATTTTACCAAGGCAATGTGTCTTTTTTTTAACCGCCGTTACTAGTGGTGTTGATTGTAGATCCAAATAAAAGGAAATGCTTGATGTTTCAGTCTTTTCTGTTGTCTACTTGTTCAGTGGTAAGGATTTTTGTTTTCTTGTTCTGATGGCTGTGGTCCTTGATATTTTGAAGAAAGCACTTCAAGTCCTCTTGGCTTTCTTTTTTTTTTTTTGGTTTTTTTTTTTTTTGTTTTATTTTGTTTTTTATGTGTGTACCATCAAATTGGATCTGACTGGTACAGGAGGCAATTGTTCTTCCTTCTTCAGCAGAGCATCTGGTGGATTTGAACCGCGCACCTCTGGGATTGCAGTGCAGTTTCCTGCCACTAGGCCACCAGAGCTCGAGATTATTATTATTTTTGTGTTTGTGTACTATCAAACAGGATCTGACTGGTATAGGAGGAGATTGTCCTTTCTTCTCCAGCACAGCATCTGGTGGATTCGAACTGCACACCTCTGAGATTATAGTACAGCTTCTTGCCACTAGGCCACCAGAGCTCACCTCCTCTTGGCTTTCTGCAAGCAACATTGTGACATCTGCATAGCGCAGGTTGTTGAGGAGTTCTTCTCCAATATTGTTGCCACATTATATTTATATAGTTCAACTTCTCAAGCTCAATGTACAGATTGAATGTTGTAACTGTTGTTGTATGCCACTGACTTGGACTTAACTCATAGCTGACCCTTCAGCAGGTTTTCAGAGACTTCAAATCAAACAACAGGAGATTGTCCACCTCTCTCCTACAGAGCAGAAGATGTTTTTTAACTATGTGCTTTTAAGTTGGCAGTGCAACTCTTTGCCCACTAACCCACCAGAGATCCATACAGATTGAATGGGTTTTCAGACCTCTGATACACACCATTCCTGATTTTAAACAATGTAGTGTTCTCTTGTTCTGTTTGTACAAATGCTTCTTGGTCTATTTATGGGTTTGTTTTTTTGTTGTTGGGTTGTTTTTTTAAAATATGTTTAAAATCTTATTTATGGGCTTTTCATGAGCACAAGTTCTGAGATCCCTATTCTTTCTAAACTTAGCCATACTTTAATGAATTATGGCTGACATTGAGTGGAAGATGTTGTTGTCATTGTTATGTGCTATTTATTGAGTTAGAACTTACTCATAGCTGACTATCCAGAAAACTTACAGAGGCTATAAATCACACAGCAAGAGATTGCCCAGACATATGTACAATAAAATGGAAAATGACAGTACTAACCAGGCTTACTGGTCTAAGGAATACAGATCAAAGCACAAGATTACAGTCCTTGACTTCCCTTTGCCTGGAACTGAACTCACTCCGTGTGTTACAACAATAGATTCATAAGGTGACAATTAATACCTGGGAGACACTGAGTTCTTTTCCACAAGGGAAAGCAAGGATCAAATTTGTCCAGAGATAAAGCTCAGAAGTCAGTAAGGGAGAATGGATGAATGGAAACAAGACCCACAGAGAGATAGCGGGAAGACTGATTATACAATATGGGATTATAATCAATGTCATAAAACAAAATATGTGTGAATGGTTAAATGGAATCCCAATCTGCTCTGTAACCTTTCACTCAAAACACAATAAAATGTAAAAATGGTAATTAAATATAATTAGTTAGAAGTTAAAATAAATGTTTAAACTTAACCAGCTTTCTCATTAATCAGTCAAATATCTGTACAAACTCCTTCAGATTACAGGACTCCCATTGTTCTTCTTTTCCAAGGAACAGGTAGAAAGAACATAAAGATCTTCTCAGGAGAAAGGGATCCTGTTAGCAGTCAAAAGAATTGGTTGCTGTATCTCTAGAAGGACTATACTTTTCGTCAAACTGCTTTTCTGGCAGCTTAGATAGTGAGACTCTTCCTTAAAAGGAAGCTGAAACTTTCCTGAAAGCTGTAACTTCTGAGATGAATAAACCTTTAAACTTCATAACACATTAACACCTTTCTGAGTGTAAATTTCTTTTTGTAAATGTGTAGTAATACGTCTAGAAGAGCAATAGAGATGGGTATAAACAGAGAAGTTTAAGACTCTAGAGCCTCAGCATTCTTTAAGATCAAATCTTGTTTTCTTGCTTCACTCGAGTTAGAAGACAATCAGTGGTGTTCAAGTTCAATTTCTTTTGTTTCCACAGTTTCCACAGTCTGTATGGTAGAAAAGCCAAAGGCTGTCTTGAAAACTAATAAGCAGTCTTACAAGTATTGCAGGAAGTCATTATTTTCCTCCTTTTTTATTAAAAAACGTATAAAGCTTTTGAAGTACCACTCAGATCAAGACAACTACACAACAGCATCCTAACCAGGATCAACATTTGGGTATGTTCCCTCAAAGTATATATGACTCTATGAAATGGAAGTTTTAAGTAATTATTCTGCATAAGGAAGTAAACATCAATGCCCTTTGGTCTCTTGAACAACAGAGTAAAAAGGGAACATGGAGTTGCCACACAAAATTCTCCCAATTTCTACTCATGCTGAAGCAGGATTGTTTGAGTGTGATTGAGTCTGAGCATGTTAATTAGAATCTATTAAGGATTTTTATCCACTCAAAACAGAAACAATTTTCTCTTTTTTTTTTTCCTTTCCAAAGTACAAAGGTGAAGGAAGTGAAAGTAAGTCGTTAACAAGAAGTAGCTACTTTGTTACCTTTCCTCTGGATGTATTTTGAAACATTAATTTCCTCTAACTCCTACACAAGTTGTTATTGGAGACTACAAGAGTTTGAAAGCAGCAAGTCAGTAAACTAAATAGAATTTCAAGTATTTCAAATGTCTCCTTTGACTTCCACAGAAGAAATAAAGTTAATGATTAGGTAAAAATAAGACAAGTTATTATCATTAATGCAATATTGCATGATGACTGGAGTCTTAAGACATTCAGTAGATATTAAAATGCCTATTATCACAATTTGGAGGGAGCCGTGGTAGCCGAGTAGCAAGAACCTGTGCTGCAATTCAAAAATACACAGTTCAAATCCCCCAGCTGCTCTGTGAGAAAAGGCTGGGCAATCTCCTCCTCTGCGATTAACTACCTCTGAAAATCTTCTGGAGAATCAACTATAAGTCGGTTCCAACTTTATGGTACACAAAAAGAACAACAATCTCAATTTGGGATTAAAATGTTGTTTACTTTGTTTGATATAATATAAATACATTGTAAGAGTTTTGCTAATTATTTAATTGAAAGGAATGGCAACCCAGTTGGATAAAATTTATAATCTTGCATTTCATAATCTATGAATCAGCATCCATGGAAGAAGCCAAGAATCAAGGGACATATCACATTGGGCAAATATTCTGCAAAAGATCTCCTCAAAGATTAAAAAGTTAAGATATCACTTTGATGACTACGGTATACACTCCTCAAGTCATGGTCCTTTCAATTGCTTGAAAAACTGGAAAATGATCAAGAAACAATTTATGTGCTCTAAAAATGATGCTACTAAAGAATATTAAACATACTAGATTACCAGGAGATATCAATCTTGGAACACATCTGTAATAGTCTGAAAAAGCAAGAGCTGAGAAACTATTTTGTATACTTTTGACAACTCATTGGAAAAGTTCACTTGCAGGGAAAAGACATCCTGTTTGGAAAGAAGGGAAGGCCAACAAATACAAAGGAAACCTTCCTCTAGTTATATTGACATAATTGTTTCAACAAAGGGCTCAAGGTAGGGCCAGGCAACAGGCCATTCTGTTGTACATAAGGCTGCTATAAATCAGAGCTGACTCAACAGCAACAACAATGCTATGACAGTGAAATATTAGCAAGGTTGTGTGCCCAAGTCAGTGACATGGAAACAAAACACAGCAGGGTGCTGAAAGCTAATGTAAACAGATGTCAAGCTGATTAAAATGGAAACCTTTAAAATATGAAAAGGAACTGGGAAGTCCATAATCTTCCTAAACTCTTCCTTTTATAGAAGAGTTTATAGATAATTGGGGTGTTTGTTTTTGTTTTGGGGTTTGTTTGTTTTTTGTTTTGTTTACCAAAAGGGAGAAATTGTTGATTGGTTAGAGCAAATTGGTTTGAGAACTTGTTCATTGGTTAGAGTCAAATTCTCCTTTTACTTTCTACCAATATTCTCCAACTAGGAGGGACGGGTCCTTGGAGAGGGACATCATGCTTGGGAGGGTGGAGGGACAGCGCAGGAGGGGAAGACCCTCTATGAGATGGATTGATTCAGTGACTGGGGTAATCGGGATGCGTGTGTCAGAGGCGGTGCGGTTGGCGCAGGATAGAGCAGGGTTTAGGGCTATTGTGCATAGGGTCGCTATGAGTTGGAAACGACTCGATGGCACATAACAACAACAAGAAGACCTACTTTAGACTCCCAACAAACACAGGAAGTATTCCTGTAAATTACTTTAACCACATGAGTCAGAAAATACGCTGCTGGATACTACACATTGTACATCAGAGTGAACAAGTTTATAAATTAGTTATGAGAATCTAGTGGGCTCTCAATCATGATATGCCTTGACCAAAGTGGTTTTAAATGTTACACTTGTCTGTGATGTAAAAAAAAATTATATATATATATACATATTTCTCAGAACCTCAACCCCTTGATCCCGCTTATATAATAATAGGACTGAACTAGAAGAAGATAATAAACATGAAAATTCCATGTATCTGTCATGACTGCCCTCTTTATCAAATGCATTGGTTTTTTTTTAATCATGTAAGTTCAATCCCAGTTATCATCAATTTGTTCAAACAATATTCACAAGTGCTCCTACAGGATAATGAAAAAATCCAAAGCAACAGCAAAACCAAAGAGTCTATAATGAAGAGTAGAACATGACCAACTAACAAGAACCAAAGTTTGACCTTGAGTCTTCCACTTCTGAATTTAAAGACCATCTCGGGAACAATCAATAGCAATGATACTAAAATAGTTAACATGTATTTTGCACTTCATATTCAACTGTGAACTGAAGTCAACTGTGAACTGGTTCAAGGCCACTCAGATGACCCTAGAAGGAAAATGATATGATCTACTTCTGAAACATCAGTAATTAAAAACTCTATGGAACACAGTTATAATTTGGCATGCATTAGGTTGTCATGACTTGGAATCAAATTAATGGCAACTGGTAAACAACACAACTAGGTCACTCTGTTGGTAGTTCATAGAGTCTGAACAATATGTCTTGGAGAGGGTGCAGCCGGAGTGTTCTTTGGAGATAAGAATGATGAGGTTTTGCCTCACATACTTTGGGCATGTTGCTAGGAGGTGCTATTTCTTGGAGAAGGACATGATGCTGTGAGGGGTGGAGGGTCTGGGAAGGAGAGGAAGACCCCCAAGCAAGTGGATTGACACGGTGACTCCCACCATGGGCTTTTATGTGTCAGGAAGTGTGAGTATGGCACAGGATAGGACAGGGTTCAGATCTTTTGTTCACAGGGTAGCTGTGAGAGACTTGATTCAATGGCAACAACAACAACATCTGACCCCAGAGTCTATATACATAATCATTACACTATTCTGCTAACATGTTGTTGTTATCATATATTTTTGGGTCTACTACAATTCATAGAGACCCTGTGCACAATGGCTCTGGACCTTTCTCTATCTTGAGCTAATCTCACCATCTCTGACACATCTGACCCCCTTGCCACAATCACTGTGTCAATCCATCTTATCTGGTCTCTTTCCCTCTTGCACTGACCTTCTACCCTTCCAAGCATGATGTCTTTCTCTGAGGAGTGGCTGATCCTGACAACATGCCCAAAGCATGTGAGATGGAGTTTCAAAATCCTTGCCTCCAAAGAGCAGCCTGGCTTCACTCTCTCCAAGACAGAACTGTTTATTCTCTTGGCAGTTCATGGTATGTTCAATACTTTTCTCCTGTTCTGGTATCATACTTTAACTCAAATACCATAATTCATTATTAAAATAAGGAATGGTTTAGTGTTGGCATAGGAATTAATGTCTGAAAGAATAACAGTGAGATTCTTCATTTTCTTGGAAATTTTCTTAGTTAACAATATTCATCTCATGGTTTAGTTGTGGAAAAAAAAGCAGTGGGCTAATGTGTGTAAAGCAGTCTTTTTATGTTTCTGGCACATTCTTGCTACAAATTAAACTCATATCACATACACAGTTTGCACTCTTCAGTTTTACTTCCAACATGTTACTGAATGGTGAGTGCCCTGGATTCGATTTCTCTTGTCCAGACAAAGAATTGATGCAGGTGGAAGACATCAGGAAGATCAGTATTGCCACGGAAGCACCAGGGAGTGTACGGGGACTTTAGTGGCACTTAAAATAGTCACTTCTCAGTGTTCAGAGCCTTGTAAACCCAATGGCTACCAAAATTAGGAACATTCGAATTGCCAGGAAAGAAGAAGAGGAGGCAAGTTACTGTGTTTGGGTGCTGTTGAATCAGAAATGACCCATATCTGACCCTCAGTGGAGTTTCAGAAGCAGTAAATTGCATGGGAGGAAAATGCCCATTCTTCCCTAGAGCAGCTGATGGATTCAGATAGCTTGGCTTTAGGATTTCAGTGCAGTTTCTTACCAGGAGGCCACAATTGGAGATGAAAACAAAGACAGTTTATCAGTGAAAGTAAAGTCCACCCATTACAGAGAGAGGAAGAGAGAGGACTGTGTCATTCTCCGAAAGGAGTAGTGAGAACAATGGATAGTGGTGAGGAGTTATAGCCAGTCTTTCTCCTGGGGCATGTTTCATGCAAAGGTGGGAGGTGGTTTGGGGAGCAATGGGATGATGTTGCTGGAGCTTCCCACTAGGTTTCACTGTTCATGAAGTCACAGAGTCTCATACACCTAACATGTTAATTATGTTGCTTCCAGGATGCTCTTTACTGTGCACATCAGATTTCTAAGACAGTGATGCCTTCCTTCCAAGGTAACATGTGCATCTCCTGGCTCTGATTGGACTACCTTTGACCCTCATGTTTAGAAGAGTTTGACAAGGGCCAGCTGAAATTGGAAGGCACTTTATGACTTTAACCCTCCTTCTCTCATCTTCTTGCCCTATGTTGTTTACAGCCATCTGAAGCCTATCAGTTGCGATTTTTTTTCCCTTCCCCTAGCGATAGATGCCTTCTAGTCATTAACTCACTGTCATTGAGCCAGTTCATTCCCTATACTAACCTTCCATCAGATTTCTGGGCTGTAAATCTTTACTGGAGGAGACTGTCAATCTTTCTATCACAGAGTGCTTCATAACCTATTAAACTACACACAACATCACCAGTCTTTATCATTTATTATTTGGAGTCATATATGCTAGACACACACTCACTCTCTCTGTCTCATTGCTGCTGAGTCAGAATTACCTCATAGCTGATCCTCCAGCATATTTTCAGAGAATATAAATCACACAGGGAGAGATGCCCATCTTTCTTAAGTGGAAAAGCCAGTGGATTGGGACCAGCTACCTTGCAGTTAGTAGAGAAGTTTCTTATCTACTAGTCCACCAGAGCTCTATACTAGCACTATCCAACTGAAATGCAATGCAAACCTCACAAGCCACATTCTAAGAGTTACAGAGGAAAGCAATTTCACAACATATTTTATTTCATTTCATCCAATACACAGGCATGCATCATTTTATTGTGCTTTGCTTTACTGCCCTTTGCAGATACTGGGAGAAGACATGTAGTTGGTGGTTATAAGCCAAAAGTCCAGGACAACGCTGCATCAAGGGAATCTACTGGCATAATTTTTCAAACAGCATGTGTTCGCTTCATCTCTGTGTCACATTTTGGAAATTCTCTGGAGAAGGATAAAGAGGTATTTCCCATAATCTGTAAGGTTATTTCTTAATTTGTATGCAATTTGGAACAAGGCAGGGTCCTGGTTTTCTATCCCCTTTAAGCCCATCCTGTACCAAGTTTGTCATGTACAATTGGTAGCTATGGTAGAAAGATTATCCCCATAAAGTCCTACAGGTATTTCTGAGAGAGAAAATGTAAGGACGACTAGGAAAGTAGATTTTCTACCTTGTACTTGGATATTGGGCCAGTGAGTGAGCAATGGGTGTGGATTCAGATTCTTCACTTCCTAACCAATCATTAGCTACATAAGAGTATCCTCAGAAGTCATGAGAAGCTGAAATAAATAAATAAATTCCACTTCATGGCAAATCCACTTTGTGACTACCTATGCAATGAAGAAGATAGCTGCACTCTGGAGTTTCCTTGGCTGTAATCGTGTGTGTGTGTGTGTGTGTGTGTGTGTGTGTGTGTGTGTGAGAGAGAGAGAGAGAGGGAGGGAGAGAGAAAGAGAGAGAGAGAGATTTGTTTTCAATCAGCTATTCCTGCATACTTTGTTTCATAACACTGATTACAATACCCAGAATGCAATCCCACCTCCCTCCTTCCTCCCTGTATCAGGCCTCTCCTGCATGAAGCCATTCGATGGGCCCACACTGCTTCCTTTACATCAGCAAACACAAGCTGCTTGCAACACTTACAGACCCTTAAGCTGGAAGAAAGTCATTGTTGTTTTCTTATTTTACATTGTTCATAATAACTTTTAACCTGAAAATTTTTAGAATTCACCTTGAATGAAAGCAGGATTCATAAATGATCTGCAATGTCATGTAATTAGGCCTCCAGATGTTTGGTTCAGTGAATATTTTATGTTAGAAAGACTAGTAGATTACTCATAAACAATGCCACCCAAAGATAATAAAGGAGGTCAGAATTGCTTCCACTGTGGAAAGCTGGGCCAATTCAGTAGACAGTGTCACAGACAAGAGCCACAAATAGGCAGGGGAGTAGAGAGGAAGCTCCCACTCACTTGCTTTAAGTGTGGAACTGAAGGACACTTGGCCAAGGGCAGCCCAAATCAGGTCCTCATGGCTGACAGGACTGACAGGCCCCAGCTCTCAGCTGGAAACAAAGGAGGATGCTTCAACAATTCAGATCCTCCCAGAAGAGCTGTGGGTGAGCATTAACATTACTGGTAAGTATATTCATTTTCTCCTGGACACAAGAGCCTATTATTTGGTCCTAAAAACCTTCTGAGATCCCAACTCTTCTCACGATTGCTTAGTTGTTGGAATTGACAGAAAAACCTCATAAGCAGTTCCTTACTTCACCTCTGCCTTGCATGTGGATTTCCAAGCTGTCAAACAACCAGTGGTAGATGGAATTTGCTCCAGGACTTAAGAATAATAAATGACATAGTTGAGCCTCTACATCTTGTGGTTCCTAACCTTTATACTATAACAGACAAAGTGCTAGTAAATACGCCTTTTATTTTAAGAACTACCTTCCCTCTGTAACTTGATTTGTGCCACTGTTAGAACCTCTACTTGGAATATTATTGCTTTTAATTTTTGACTCATCTACTTTTAACTTGTTAGTAAAATTTGTGGCTTCTATGCTACAATGGTTCCATGATGCATCTTCAAGGATATGAACATGTTTGGCTAAGCACAATTGATAAGAGTGCATCTAAATTCCAAAATCAATCTCCACAATAGTCTATGTGTTTCCTATTGCCAAAGGGGCCCTTTAGAGTAGTGAGAGAAGATCTTCACCCCGAAACCTACAGCTTCCCTTTTCAGCAGGAAGTAGTTAAGAGAATATGCCATCCCCCTTTCCTTATGAATCAGGGTGAAGTCTCTTTCAGGGAGGAGTGATAGGGAATGGCAAAGGACACACTGACAAAGGAGATTAATCAGAACTGGTTTTGACAAGCACGATGGCAATGGAACAATTAAAACAAACTCTCAAGGAATATTCAACCTGGGGAAAAAAAAAAGAAGAAGAAAGAATAGTAGAATCCGATCCTAACTTTAAACTCCTGTTTTTACTCTTCCTGCTCATTATTAATATAATTTGGTCTCTTTACTTTTTTAAATGAAACAATTAAAAGTATTCTGGATCCATCTCTTATGGTTGTGCTTATTTTTTTTTTTAGAAGTCACAGATGAAACTTAATTTTCAACTTCATTATTGTTCTTTTTATACATTAAAGCATTATGAAAATTTGCAGTCATTCTTTTTTTTACAAGTCTTCATTTGTGCCTCAGTTTTTATTTTCTTAGGTACCTTATTCTTTTTTTATATAATTTTAAAATTAATTTTAATGAAAGTTTACAGAGACTTAGGGTTTCTAGTCATTCATTGTTGCAGTTTTCTCTCTATCCACCCACCCCCAATTCATTCTTCTCCTTGAAAAGAAAAACTCTTTCATTGTTATGCAATCCCTGCCCCCCAAAAGTCCACTCCACTATGCAGCCTTCACTCTGGACTTCTGTAATAACAAGAATATCCATTCATATATCCCTTTTAAACAGTTCTCTCCCTCATCTGTTTCAATGCAATATGCATCATTCCTCTCCACCTTTTTTGTCTCCCCTCAACTCTGATGTCAGTCCCATTTTACAACAGTGGCCCTATGCAATATCTGTCCTTTTGTTACTGAGATATTTCACTCAGCATAATGTCCTCCAGAGTCATTCATTTTGCATAATATTTCATGAGTTCCTTGTTTTTCAATGCTGCATAGTATTCCATTGTGTGAATATACCAGAGCTTCTCTATCCACTCATTTGTTGATGGGCACTTAGGTTGTTTCCAGCTCTTTGCTATTGTGAACAAAGCTGCAATAAACATGGGTGTACATATATCTGCTTGGGTGGAAGTTCTGATTTCTTTAGGGTAAATTCCCACTAGTGGAACTGCTGGGTCAAATGGTATCTCTATTGTCAAATTTTTGAGAAGGCGCCATACAGCCTTCCACAGTGGTGGCACCGTTTTATACTCCCACCAGCAGTGAATAAGGGTTCCAGTTTCTCCACAACCTCGTCAGCATTTGATGTTTGCTGTGCTGCTAAATTTTGCTATTCTTATTGGGGTTAGATGATATCTTATAGTTGTTTTGATTTGCTTCTCTCTTAGAGCTAGAGATTTTGAACATTTCTTCATGTGTTTGCCATCTGAATGTCTTCTTTGGTGAAGTGTGGCTGTGCTTATCTTTTTAAAAATGAAAGGTACATGTAGAATCTTATTTAATTTCGCTTGTCAAATTAGTTATCAAATATTTACATAGTCTTTCTCAGTAGCATCTGCCTTCTATCAATTTCTGATTAATTTGACTGACTAAATGATTTCTTTCTCAGTGTGGAGGCACCTTTGAGAATTTTACTGTTTACCAAGAACTTAGTACACAATGTGGTGGTGCATTTTTTCAGTGACTTATGACTAATATAATTCTGACTCACTGCTTATTTCCTTGGAGAAAAGCAAATTTTTAAACTTTCCAGTATGTTTCTTTATCTCTTGTCTTCTTACTTCGTGTGTGTGTGTGTGTGTGTGTGTGTGTGTGTGTGTGTGTGTGTTAGAGGCATTTGTGAAGAGGAGGAGAGAGGCTTTTCTTCTGCTTTTCTATTATTTGTAATTACCCCAAACTTAAGCCCTTTAATTTTAATCTTAAGTATTACAAAATCCTTTTTTGTTCAATAAGTTACTTAATTTTCCAAACATATTTAGTTCTCCTTACTATTGGATAACTCCTGGATATAGACTTTTGCACCTGTAAAATTTATGTTCAATTACAAAAAACATAAAGAGTGATGTTAGCAAAAGCAAAACTGTGCTGTTGGGAAAAAATGATTTGGAAAGAGGAGAGAGGGAGAGGGAGAGGGAGAGGGAGAGAGAGAGAGAGAATATGAATGTGTGTGTGTGTGTTCCAGACACTAACAAATGCAGATCAATACTAAAAATGTCATTAAAGTAGATATAGTTTCCCATAAACTGTTTTAAGTATGCCTCTATTAGTTCATTTAAGTGTAACAACACCCTATGAGTACAATTATTATCCTTATTACACATAGAGGGAAACAGGAAAAGAGGCCAAATAATTTGCTGCAAGATCAAGTACATAGCAGAATGAACACTGAAACTTCAGTGTGTCTTCTTTAAGAGTAGACTCATAGCATTACTCTTTAAGGAACACCTGATGTTTACTATTTCAAAGTGACATTTAACATTTCATTCTGGGATTATGGAAATAATAAGGATTTGTATCATATGGGTCAGACACCCCCAGGTTAAGTTTTAAAACATCTTGTTCATTACTATATTCTCATCATCTCCCCAAACATTAGATCCCACTCAGAAAAAGTATATATGAGAAACTCCCCAATAGGACCTTCTTGACTTATCTTTATTGCTGTTGTTGTGTACCATTGAGTCAGAAACCACAGCTGACCTTCCAGTGGATTACAAAAGGCAGCAAACTGCATGGGAAGAGATTTATCCCTTTATCCCTTGGAGCAATTGGTGAATTTGGACCATGCACTTTTAGGAAAAGTTAAGATTATTGTTATAGTATGGCTAGATATTCAGAGGAAGTTGATCCTTACTCTATGAGGATTCCAATACATTCTGTCTAGAAAGCTTCAGGAGTTCCTTTCTAATACAAGAGCTTAATGAAAAGTTTGACTCAAATAAATGAAAACAAATAACAACAACAACAACAAAACCCAACAACAAACATTAGACACTTTAGAAGAAGAGTATTCCAAATACTTGGTGTTAGAAGAAGAGTATTCCAAATACTTGGTGATTCCATTAATGTGCACCCTGGTTCAGTCCCCCACGGTCACTAAACACAGACACTGAGTCCTTACTGTGTATGGGTAAGTCTTCCAAGTAAAACCTTAAGGAAATGTGACTCTCACTCCATACACACAAGTGGACAAGAGAGAGATTTTTTTTTTAATTTATCTTAAATTAACTTAAGTGAGATGCTAAGCAGACATCCTACTAGGAAATCCTACTGGGTGTTTCACCTCCAAAGATCACACTAAAATCCAAGAGCTGTCCTGGTGCCACCCATGATCTCAAATTCTCTACTTTGAAGTCTCACTAACAAGCCCTGTATTTTGCTCACCTTGAAAATCCTGTGCCTACGATCTAGTCCTCACTTATTTCCTCCTGAAGTCATTTCCCAGAGGGTTTGTCATATGCCTGAGGCTGCTGCAATCTGATGATGTTCAGGTACTACTGTCCTGGAATCCCATAATGCACCTTAATTGTGTTGCTTCCATTTCCTTCTACAACTTTCCGAAGTACCAACACCTATCTTGCCTCCTCTGGCCACCCAAAGCCTTCTTCTCAATGAACTTGGGCTCTTTCAACAAAGAACAGCCTTTGACTGCAAACAGATTCTGCTATAGGTCTCACAAAAACATTCTCGTGGAAAGGAAAAGAAATCATCAGTCAAGTTCTTCCTTGAAATGGAGAGAAGAGTGAAACACAAATTTCTATCACACACACAGTTTGTTTCCCATAAAAGATTAGTCACTAAATGCTCTGAGGTATTGGGGTAGAAGAGGCATTGCTTGGGGATATCACTGAAAGAACAGAGTTAAGAGTTTGTCCTGAAAAATGTGTTTCAACTTTTGTTCCAAGTCCCTCATGGTTCTTCAATGTCTTAGGTGTCTTTGGAAATTAAGAACAGGTTAGAAGAAGAGGAGCATGCAAGATCTCAGGTCCTTCCTCCTTTTAGATATTCCCATTTTTATTATTTCTCTATAAATTACTTTCTATTAATCATTACTTTTATTTTTATTCTTTCTTTGTGCTATTGCTTAAATGATTTGCCAGTGAGTTGTGGGGTGTCTCCATCTCCCTCCTCAACCTGCCCCATGCATATATTTAAAGGATCCCTTTAATGTGACATTTCAAGAGTCAGAAATTTTCAAGAAAAAAAAATTCCTTAGAGTGGTGTTTTATGCAATTTATATAAGTTTTTAGATATTTTCTTCTGGGAAGCTGTTAGTTGGTTCAAAGCACTTACTTGTCCATTAGCAATTTAATATTTTAACCACTGACCCACCAGGGCTCCTTCAATGTATGTTACATTTCGTTCTCTATAAGTATTTGCATCATGTCAAACCAAACAAAAATCTGTTATTAAAATCCTTACAGAAAGAACCTTGTGGTGACATGAACCTTGTGGAGCACCTGAGGTGTGGTGTTGTTTAGAGCGCCCATGTTATTTCTGGCTCAGCAGCCCTGTGCACAACAGAACAAAACAACCCAGTCCTGCACCATTCTCACAAATGCTGCTATTGAGTCAGTCCATCTCATTAAAGTTCCTCCTTTTTTACATTGACCCTTTCCTTTACCATATATAATGTCCTTCTCTGAAGATGAATCTCTTCTAAAGAAGTAGGCTCAGGATAGGACAAGGTTCAGAACTGCTGTTCATAGAGTTGCTATGCATCAGAGTCAGCTCAGGAGAACATGACAACTACAACAACAATAACATGTACAAAGTACATGAAATTATCTCCTCCTCCTTTCTAGTGAGCATGCCAGCTGAAATTCTTCTAGGACAAATATGTTCATTCTTCTTAGTAGTTTATGGTATGTGTAGTCAATGTTCTTCTACAAACACACAATTCAAAGGCATTAATTCTTGTTTGACCCTCCCAATTCATTGCTCGGCTTTCACATGCATATGAGGCAACTGAAAATACCGCAGCTTTGGTCAGACGCATCTTAGTTCTAAAGTGATATCTTTGCTTTTTTGTGGGCCATTCTCTCTCTCCCTCTCCGTCTCTCCCTTCCCTCCCTCCCTCCCTCCCTCTCTTAATATACACACACATGTAAACAGACAACCATATGAATGAGTAAAAGTATAAGTGGTGAAACATAAATAAACTCTGTGGATTGTGTCAATGTTTTTCCTTTAGATATTGTACTCTAACTGGGTAAAGTATTAAGAAGAAAAATACACACAAAAGGATCGAGGAAGAATAAGGTAAATATACATTTCTTTAATCATCTTGTAATCAATTTTTTTCCACATTAAAATGTTTAATTTTAGGGCACTGTAAAGGCAGTAGGAAAAAAATTGACATAAAAAGTAGACCAGTCAGTTTACTGCAGACATTGACTTCACTAGGTAGGTGTAGCTCTTGAAAATGGAGCTGCCTTGTCCACCTGTGCCACAGAGGCTCCTCATGAAGAAGTGTGTAGGGAGAGGTGGTCTTCCCGGTCAGGTGATATGAGCTGTGGCCTTCTGTATTACATACTCAAATGCATGAACTGCTGCAACTAAAATTTGTTTTCTTGTTCCAGATTGATTGGATCAGACAAATTTTTCATATAAGTAACTAGTGCTTAAGAAAATCTGAAAGAGTCCTGATGGCATAGTAAGTACATCAGAAGGTAGGTTTTTAATAAAAAGATCAGTAGTTCAAGTCCAATAGACACTTGGAGGTACAAAGATTTAAAGCCTTAAAACATTATGCTGAGTGAAATATCTCAGTCATAAAAGGACAAATATTGCATAATACCACTGTTATAAAACAGGACTGACATAGGGAGTTGAGGGGGAGAATATTAAAAGAGTGGCTAATGAATACTGCATTGGAACAGGCGAGGGGAAGAACTGTCTGAAAGGAGTATATAATTAGGCATTATAAGTATGACAATAATCTGGAACAAGAGGAGCATTGCAAAGAGGACTGGCAGGGGAGAAGAAAATGTGCAACAATGAATAAATGAAAACCAAAACTTTCTGTAAACTTTCATTAAAATCACAATAAAAAGAAACAATAACATATAAAAGGAAAGTAGCACAGGTCACATTTACGTTGTTCAAGGGTGAACTGTGAACAATATAGTGATTGTTCTTTTCTTTGACAAAGGTAATCTTTTTATATTTAGGAAAGAATGGGAAAAAATAATATATATATATGTACATATATATATATACATATATATATTATATATACTGCAAGTGTTGAGCTATTGTTTGCATTAAAACATGTCATTATTCAAAATTGCACAGGGCAACAAGCAACAAATGTTGAAAAGGATATGGAGAAATCAGAACCCTTGTGCAAAACTGGTGGGATTGTAAAATGGTACCAACAAAAGAGGAACATAGATGTCCAATCTGACCCAGTGATTGCATTTTTAGGACTATACTCCAAGGGAATGAAAACTAAGACAGGAATAGAGATTGGTGCTTCTGTTCATAGCAGTGTTATTCACAACAGCAAGAAGATGGAACAGCCCAAATGTCCATGAACAAACAAATGGACTGAGAAATTGTGGTACATTCAGACAATGGAATACCATGCAGTATTTAGTAATAACAAATTTGAAAAATGATATACAGCACAGAAGAGACTACAGAACATTATGTTAAGTGAACTGATGGACAAATATGGCATAAAGCCATTGTTGTAATACAACAATGTCACATATGGACAAATACTGCCTGATGACATTGTTGTAATAATGGAAAATGTCATTAGAACTAATTATTACTCAGTGAGAACTGAGAAGTCAAAGCAAAAGGAAGAGATTGGGAAACTAAGGAGCTAACCAGAAGATGTAAAGGGCAGCTCTGGAAGACAAAGCAATGTATTATAATGAATTGTGGAAAGACCTGGAGTCAGAAAATCAAAAAGACTGAATTTGCTATCTATTTTTTTAAGCTTCAGGTAATGAAGAACAAATTCAAGCCTCAAATTGCAATACTTAAGGATGCTGTGAGAAGAATATTGAATGATCCAGGAAACATAAAAAAAAGGAAGAAAAAGTACACAGAGTCACTATACAAAAAAGAATTAGCTGACATGGAAGAATTTCTTGAAGCAATATATGATCAAGATGCAATCATGAAAAAGGAAGTTCAAACTGTTCTGAAGGACCTGGGGAAAAAATAAGGCCCCAGGAATTTATGGAATACCAATTGATATATTTCAACCAACAGATACTGCCCTGGATGTGCTCACCAGATTGTGCCAAGAAATCTGGAGGACAACTACTTCACCAAATGACTGGAAAAGATCCATATGTATTCATTCTTGAACAACATCACCAACATCATATGCAATCAAAGTCATGTGGAAGATTATCCAAAAACAACTGGAATAGTATATTGACAGAAATTGACTATGCAAAGACATTTGACTGTGTATATCTCAACAAATTTTTACTAACCTTGAGAAGATAAGATAATAAAATAATTTCTAAGAAAGGTAACTGAAGAGGACCTACTATGTGCAAAGACAAGTGCAGTAAGGTGTTTATGGTGGGCTGATATACCACCAACTATCACCATCAATAGATGCATCCATAAATCAGAATCCCAACATACTGTGGCTGAGTTGATTCCAACTACCAGACACCCTATAATAGAACTGCTGCAATAGAATTCCCATGGCTATGATCTCTATGGAAGCTGACCGAACATTTTTTATTTTCCCCCAAGGAGGAGACTGGTGGATTCAGACAGCCAACCCTTGATTGTGCTCCTGCAAAACCCATTATTTGGACCAGGAAGCAGTTTTCAGAACATACGAAGGAAACACTGTATGGTCCAAAATCAGGAAAGAAATGTGTCAGGGATGCATTCTGTCTCTATACCTTTTCAATCTGTATGCAGAACAGATAGTTCAGGATTTTATGAGGAGGAACGTGGTATCAAGATTGGGGGAAGACTCATCAACAACCTGCATTATACAGATGACACATCTTGCTTGTTTAAACTGAGAAGGACCTGCAGCATTTGCTGCAGAAGGTCAAAGACTGCATCCTTCAATATGAATTGAAGCTTAATATAAAAAAAAAAAAGATTCTTACCACTGGGCACCACTTGACCCACTGGCAGCATCATGATAGATGGAGAAGAGGTTAAAGTTGTAATAATTTCAGCTTGCCAGGCTCCACAATCAACACTTTTGTTACCAACAATCAAGAAATTAAAAAACAAACAAACAAACAAGTGTGCTTTCAGAGACCTCTCCAAAGAGATAAAGAGCAATGATGTTAGTCTAGAGACTAAAGTGCATCTGATTCAGGTCTTGGTCTTCGCAATTGCTTGCTATGCATGAGAAAGCTTGATGATGACTAAGGATAATAGAAGAAGAATTGATGCCTTTGAGTTGTGGTGCTGGTGAAGAGTATTGAACACACCATTGACCACCAAGAGAACAAACAGGTCTTTCTTAGAGAGGGTGAAACCAAGTTTCCCCTTGTAGGCTAGGATTTTCAAGCTCCATCTCACATACTTTGGGGATGTGGTCAGGAGTGACTGGTTCTTAGAGAAGGACATCAAGCTTTGAAGGGAGGAGGGATAATGCAGGAAAGGAAGACCTTGGATGAGGTGACTGGAGTAATGGATGTAGGTGTGTTGGAGCCAGTGAGACTGGCTCAGGATATGGCAGGGTTCAGAGATATTGTACACAGGGTCACTATGAGTCACAGGCAATTCAATGGCACAAAACCACAATAATTAGCTGTAAAAGAGAATGGGGGAAATTCAACAAATACACATTTATATAACAAAAATGTTTGGTATTTGAGTATTTCTAATTTTGCAAAGCCTTCTTACTTACATAATCAGGTTAGATCATCTCACCAGTTCCCTTGCAGTGGGGAAGTTAAAAACCTGCTTAGTAAAGTTGAGGGTAAGAGGAAACCCTCAATGCCATGTACTGACAGTGGCTTCAACAACGAGCCTAAGCACAGTAGTGCTTGTGAGGATGGCATAAGACAGGGCAGAGTTTCATTATTCTGCACAGAATCATCATGAGTAAAAGGCAGCAGAACATCATCCAACAATAATATGTCAATTGCTCTATGGCAAAATTTGAAAATGAACGCTTTTTAATGAAGAAAGGCTCTTGACTTCTGATTTTTAGTAGATAGCTGTGATTGTGAGAAAGTTACAAATAATAATCAAAATAGTACACTTATCTGCGTAACATTTTAGCACCCAAAGAATATGGTAGCACTTTTTAACCATCTCTTAGATTCTATCCAGAATGTTGCAATCAGGCATTTTCATGTTTTGTGAAGACACACTGAATACCTCATTTCCAGTTTAATACTTCAGCTAACAACTAAATACCACCTGAGGTCCATCGCCCAGCCACCCCCATGCTTGCTCCCCAGGGTGGATGGAGAATGGGCAGTGAGTCATGGAGGCAGTTGGTGGGGAGGTGGCTGTGCTACCTACTGATGATTATGTTTAAGAAAAAATCACTAAGGATTCTTATTATATCTTCACCCCCAAACTTCTTGCATCCACTGTAGCCAAATCAGAGCAGTGGTCTACACATCGTCTGTTTATAACTTCTTTACAGTTCTTCAACTTATTTTAACTGGATTTTGTTAGAAATTTGATTTTGAATTGAAAGGAAGGCCGAAGTTCCCAGATATTTGTTCCTGGCAAAGACCATAGTTATTAATATTTGCTACTTTCTGCATGCACCTAATAATGCTGAAACAGGTAATTACAGTCTGCTAAATAAGGCGTTCGGAAGCAGGAGTGGCATCTACTTCCTAAATACGTGCCTCTGGAAACCCTATGAACTTTGATAAATTACAATAGTTACAGAAAGGCTTCAGGCCTTCTGTTCATAGAGTCGCTATGTGCCATGTTCAACTTGACGGCAAACAACAACAACAACAACAAATATGACATGCCCACCCTTGGTGATGAAAATTGTTAAATATTCAGCTTCTAATCAAAACTGTTCCAGTGACACTCTGGAAGAAATACCTGTAAATTGCTTCTGAAAGACTTCAGCCTTGATAATCCTTTGGAACATTGGTTTACCCCAAACACATACAGTCACCATGAATCATAATCAATTCACTGACAGCTGATTTGGTTTCTGGGTCACATAAGCATGTTGTTGTTAGGTGCCTTCAGGTGGAGCACAGCTCATAGCTACCCTATGAATAGCAGATCTGAATCCCATCCTGTCCTGTGCCATCTGCACACTTCCTGACATACTGAGAGCCCATTGCAGCAATTACTGTGTCAATCTACCTTATAGAAGATCTTCTTCTCTTTTGCTGACCCTCCACCCTTCCAAGCATCATTTTTTTTTCTCCAAGTAATGCACCCTCCAAGCAACATGCCCGAAGTATGTGAGCTGAACAAACTAAAAAATAAAATAAATAAAATAAAATAAATTTCAAAAAAGCCTTGAGTCCCAATATTGAAATAAGAGTGGCATCCACTTCCTAAACAACATGCCTCAAAAAACTCTATAAACTTCGGTAAATGTCAATAGGTATAGAAAGGCTTCAGACCTTTTGTTCATAGGGTCACTATGAGTTGTGCTCAACTCGAAGGCAATCAACAACATGGGCAATATATTGAATGACCTAGAAAGCGTCAAAAGATGGAGGAAATACACAGAATCTCTGCACCAAAAAGAACTGATTGACACTGAAAAATTCAGGAAGTAATTGCAGGAGCCAATGGGAATGAAGGAAGAAGTGGAAGCTTCATTGAAGACATTGGCAAAAAACAAGGCCCCAGGAATAAATGGTATACCAACTGATTTATTTTCATTAACAGATGCAGCCTTGGTATGAATTGTACATTCACACAATGGAATACTACACAGCATGCAGGAGCAATGATTTTATAAATTATTACCTAACTTGGGAGGGACTGGAGAACATTATGCTGAGTGAACTAACTCAGTCCCACAAGGATAGATATTGTATAAAATCATTATTGTTGAATAAGTACAAGGATCGAAGGGGGGGTGTGGAAGCAGAGGGATGACGATGTACAGGGGAAGGGAGGATTAATCATGGGTTTGCACAATTTTTATGGTTGAGGGATGAGAGAAATTGAAAGAATCTGTTCTCAAAAACAATTTATTCGAGAAATGGAAAGCATGAACATGGAAATACTGGGAATTAGTGAGATGAGAAGGACCAGTTTGTCCACTTTGAACCAGAAAATCATACAGTATACTATGCTGGGAATGAAAAATAGAAATAGTGTTTCATTCATAGTAAAAAAGTCAATTTCTTACAAAATACATATCTAAAAAAGTCAATTTCAAATTAGATTCTAAAATGTGAGTGACAAGGTAATATCCACATGCATATACAGAAGACCCAATCAACACAACTCTTATTCAATATATGCCCCTACATCTGGAACCAGAAAAGGAAGAAATTGAGAATTTTTACCAAATCTTGTAGTTTGAAATTAACCAAACATTCGATCAAGATGTGTTAATAATTAGTGACTGAAATGCAAAAGTGGTAAACAGTGAAGAAGGACTATTAGTTGGAAAATTTGGGCTTGATGGTAGAGATGAAGCTGGAAAAGAATGAATTTTATATTTACAATGATTCATTCATTACAAATATCTTTTTTAAAGGACACAAATAACGACTTTACACATGAATTTCACCTGATGGGCTACATAGAATTAGATTGACTATAATTGTGGAAGAAATTGCTGGAGAAGCTCAATATCAGGAGTCAAAAGTAGACGAGGGGCAGACTGGGTAAGACCATCAGTTACTCATATGCAAGTTCAAACTGAGGATGAAGAATATTAAAATAAGTCCGCAGGAACCAAGACAAGGTCTTGAGTAAATTCCATCCAAATTTTAAGATCATCCTAGAAATAAGCATTGTTGTTGTTATGTGCTATTGAGTCACTTGTGACTCATAGCGACCCTCTCAAGAGCCCTAAACCCTGCTCTATCCTATGCCAACCACACTGTCTCTAATATGCTCACTCCCACCACCCCAATCACAGAATCGATCTATCTCATCAGGGTTCTTCCTCTCCTGCGCCATCCCTCCACTCTCCAAAACATGATGTTCCTCTCCAAGGAACATCCATGCAACATACTCAAAGTATGTCAGACAAAGCTTCAGAATCCTTGACTCCAAGGAGCATTCAGGCTTCACCCTCTCCAGGACAAACCTGTTTGTTCTCCTAGCAGTCCATGGTATATTCAACACAAATATTGCTTGTTTGCTCCAGGACCTAGTGTAACTATCTTGGCAAGTCTTGGGAAAAAGAAAAAATTAAAACTTGGAGATCCTTTTCCTTGCCATGTTTTTTAGAGTTGGAAACATGTGTTAAGCACTATAAATAAATATATAGATATGGATATAGATTAGAGAGATAGAGATGATAGAGATAGAGACAGAGATAGATAGATATATACACTTTTTAATAGACAAACCAGTGAATCTAGTTATAGTGTTCAATTCTCATTTATGGCTCAGTTTTATCTACTTATTAAAAGAAAGCAATGAAAATCTATGGCTCATAACTATTTTTAATCTTCACTCCCACTGGTTACCCTTCAGATCTATCAATCTTCCTGTTTGCTCAAGGGTATAGACATCAAGGAAGCATTTGTCACGCCACGGCAGGTGAATCTTCATTGGATATCATGTTTCACATTTTATTATATTTTGTATATAGCCTACCTTTCCCAAGGAAATAAAAATTACCTTCAACCTCTTATCTACTTTGTGTGAGAAGCTGCTTATTTACATGCAGATTTGGTTTTCCTGTCAACTCTTCTCATTGTTCTTTTAGCTCACTTTCCCCCCCTTTTTGTCAGCAAGATATCTCACCTTCTGTCTGATTCAACTATAATTAGTTCTTCATTTAGAAAGGTTATAATGTTTTACATTTCTCATTTAATCACCTCTAATAGTTTAAAACTACTACAAATAACTGTTAAAAGGTAGGACACAGCACCCTGTGAAGAAATTTAAGTCTTTTATTTTGTCCTCAAATGTGTGTTCAGTCTTCTGGTCTTCAAATTTTGCTCTGGACACGTGCAGTTGAAATCAGGTAAGTCATGGTCTTGAGTGCTTACCTTCCTTCAAAAAGCCTAATATTTTTGGTTTGTTATTCATATTGTACCATAAAATATTTCATTTGTTTTTATTGAAAATTTTATTCTGTAGTATGAATATCTGACATTTTGTTTATACATTTATTAGTTGGTGAGCACCTAGATATCATACTTTTATTTTGTCACAATGAGTAAGGCTATCATAGGTATTTATGTACATTTCTTTGGGTGGAGCTACATTTTCATTTTTCTTGTGTACACACCCAAGGTAATATTTCTGGGTAACATTTCAAAGAATTGATAGGCTACTTCCAAAGTCAAAACAAACAATGCATGTTAGATCACAGATTCTCTGCATTTTCATAATATTTGTTGTTATCTATCTTGTTTAGTATAGACATCTTGTTTATATATGTGCCATCGAGTTGGAAATGAATTATAGCTAACCCTCCAGTGGGCATTCAGCCATTGTAAATCACACAAGAAGAGACTATCTATCCTTCTCCCATGGAGCAGCTGATGGATTCAAACTGTCTGTCTTTGACTTGGCAGAACAAATTCTTGCCACTAAGCCACCAGAGCTCCCTCTAGGCATCTTAGGGAGTGAGAAGTTGTATATCCTCACTATGGTTTTCAATTGTATTTCTCTAATGGTCAGTAGGGAGCTCTATTGGCCTAGTCCATAGGGAGTTGTACTGCTAACCCAAATACACTCCAGCAATTAAAAAAAAATAGAGCAAACAATCTCCTCTTGTGCAGTTTACAGCCTCCAAAACTGGAGAGTCAGCTGTGAGTCAATTCTGACTCCACGGTAATTCACAGTAATGAGTTTGAAAATTTAGGGATTTTTTTTTAATAGCAAGAAATGTTAAATGCCTTTTTAAAAATCTTTATCAGTTCTTTTTTTATTTTATACTGTTTTAGTTACAAAGTTCATATACATTATGTCTTTTAATGTGCTTTACTGGCTATGTGTATTTGTTCTGTATAGTGGCGATTGGTATATAAAGTTAGCTCTTTTATTTATTTAAATTGAGTTTAGGTATTTTTAAAATTGTATTGTAGAAGTACTTCATATATTCTAGACATGGTCTTTTATCAGATAAATGATCTCTTTTTTTTGTCCCCCTTGGTATTGTCTAACACAATTTCACAAAGTATGTTAAAATGTACTTTTATATATTCTCTAAACTGTTCACAGGAAAAGGATAGGCAATCTCCTCCTGGATGGTTTACTGACTCTGAAAACCCACTGCTGAGTCCATTCTGACTGGATCAGTTCCAACTTGACAGCACATGACAAGAGGGTTTACAGGTTTTGTGCTTACACTGAGGTTATAATCTATTTCAAGTAGGAAGGACTTAAAGTTTGGTTTGTAATGATAGATTATATAGTTGTCAAAACAGTATTTGTTGAATTTTTTTCCTTTCCTCCATTGACTTTTTTCTTTAAATTCAATTTAGCATAAATGTTGTTGTTGTTGTTCAAAGTGCACCGAAAGCATGGGGCAGGAGGAGACCCAGGAATCAATGGAATATCAATTGAAATGGTTCAACTAACATATGCAACTCTAGATATGTGCACCTGTCTATGCCAGGAAATTTGGGGAATAGCTTCCTGGCCAACTAAGTGCAAGAGGCCCATACTTATCCCCATTTCCAAAAAAGGCCAACAAAATATGGGAATTACTGAACAATATCATTAATATAACATGTAAACAAAATATTGCTGATGATCGTCCAAAAATGGCTAGAATGGTAGATAGATAGATAGATAGATAGATAGATAATTACCAGAAGTTTAAGCTGGCTTTATAAGATGCTGTGGCACAAAAGATTCATTGCTGATGTCAGATGTATCCTGGCTCAAAGTAGAGAATACCAGAAGAATGTCTGTGTTTTGTTGACTATGCAAAGCCATTTGACTGTGAGGATCATAACAAATTATGGCTAATATTGACAAGAATGGCAATCCTACAACACTAAATTGTGCTCATATGAAACCTATATCTAAACCAAGGAACTATTGTGTGAACAGAGCAATGGAACACTTCATCATTTAAAACAAGAAAGGTGTGAGTCAGGGTTGTATCCTCTCTCCATATTGTTCACTCTGTATGCTGAGCAAATCACTCAATAAACTGGACTCTATGAAAAAGAATATACCATAAATTAAAAAGTTTCTTTTTGGACTCTTAATTTTATTTCATTGAGTACTTAGTGGTAAGAAAGTATACTGCTAAAAAAAAAAAAAGAAAGTGTACTGCTAATACAAAAGTTTTACTTTTGAGTCCACCAGTTGCTCCACAGGAGAAAGATGGGAAATTACTCCCTCCCATGTTATTTAATGCATCTGAAAACCTACGGAAGATTCAATTATGGATTGATTCTGACTCACTGGCATTCAATAACAACAACATTCATCTATCTTCAGATTTGCTGAAAGTTTAGAAAACTTCCTTGAGATCAAAGACTATAATATTCAGAGTAGATTGCACTTCAACATGAAACAAAAATCCTCACAACTGAACCAAATGGAAATGTCATGATAACTCAAGAATAAATTTATATTCTCAATAAGCACACATGCAAAAACAGAAATCAAATCAAGTGGTGCGTTGCATTGGGAAAATCTGATGTTAAGGACTTCTTTAAAGGCTTTGGGAGAAAAAAAAAGAAATAAAAATTCTAGAGCAAGGATGTCACTTTAAAGACTAAAGTGCACATGGCTCAAGCCATTTGCAAGTGCTTCATTAACATGTGAAAGTTTAACAATGAAGAAGGAAGATCAAAGAAAAAAAACCAATGAATTGTAGTATTAGCAAAGAATATAGAATATCTTACAGATTACTCAGGAGAACTGGACTCTATGAAGAAGAATATACCATAACTGGAAAGGTTTCTTTATAGACTCTCAATTTTATTCCATTGTTGGATTCATGGCAATAAATGGTAATGCCAACACAAAGCTTTGTGGTTTGAATCCACGAGAATCCAAAACTAATGTGTCTTAGAAGAAGTGAAGTAACTTGGAGTTGCTCCTTGAAGGCGAAGATTGTGAGACTTCATTACACATGCTTTGGACATATTGTCAGGAGGGGTCAGCCCTTGGAAAAGGACATTGGACTTGGACAAATGTAATGTCAGCCAAAGAGAAGAATATCCTTAAGGAGGTAGATTGACAATGTGATTGCAACAATAGGCACAAGCACAGCAGAGATAGTGAGACTGGCACAGAATTCAGCAGGGCTGCATTCTATTGTAAATAGGGATGCAACAAGTCAGAACTGACTTGACAGCACCTACCAGCAACATATGTCTATCCTCATGTTATCACCAGACTGTCTTAATTGCTGTTGCTGTGCAGTGAATTTTTAAATCAGGAAGTGTGAATTCTCCAACTTCATTGTTGGTTTTCAATAATGTTTCGGCTATTGGGGTCTTTTGTAATTTCCACATGGATTTTAGAATCATCTTTTTCATTTCTACCAAGTTAACAGAGACACTGTATAAGATTGCATTCAGTCTCTAAGCTAGTTTGAGAGTTATTGTCATCAATATCTCTCAATGCATGGACATGATATTACATTCCACTTATTTAGATCTTCTTTCATTTCTTTTGATAATACTTTAACATTTTTAGAATAGATTTTCATTCTCTTGTGTAAGTATATTTCCCTGTTATAGGTATATGTAATTTTAAATGGAATTATTTTCTTGATTTAGTTTTTAGATCTGTTGCTAGTGTATACATTATAATTAATTTATTCATGATGATATTGTACTCTGAAATATTATTGAATCTATGTATTAGCTTGATTTAGGCAGATGATCTTGTAATTTTCAAGTGTTGTCCTTACTGTGCATTGTTGTCAAGTCAGCTATGACAGCGACACTATGAACATCAGACTTCTGCTACCCTGTGCTTTTGTCATGATCTCTACCTTGTTCAAGCCCACTGCTGCTGCATTGTCAATTCATTCTGTTGGGGAGCTTCCTCTCATTAGTTGACCCATTCATTACTTATTCCATTATGATTTTTCCAAGGACTAGCCCCTTCTCACAACACGTTCAACAAAGAACCACAGAGATCACTTCTTGTTTATACTTCATCTAAGACAGATTTGTTTGTTCTTTTGGCAATTCAGAGCAGAGTACTGAATATATTCAGAGTATAGTGTGAATATTCAAAGTATACTCAGAGTACTGGATATACTCTGAATTGTGATCTTCTCCAATACCACAGTTCAAAGGTCTCTATTCTTTAGTCTTCCTTATTCAGTGTCTAACTTTCCAATTTACAAGAAGCTATTGAAAATACCATGGCTGGAATCAGATGCATCTTAGTCTTTAAAATTATAGATTCACTCTTTAAAACTTTAAAGAGGTCCTTGACAGCAGATTTACTTGATGCAGGATGTCTTTTGATTTCTTGATTGTTGCTTTCTGGGCTGAACATGACAATCATACTCCATTTATTACTCTAATTTTTATTCTCTCTTTTCTTCTGCTTGCTTTGGATTTACTTTAATCCTGTTACTAAGGTACATACAATTTCTTTGAGATTTTTTCTTTTCATTTTAAATACTTCTTCATCTGCATCTCACAATTTAGAGTATGTTATGTCTTTATTTCCATTTTTCTCAAGTGTTTTCCAAATTCTACATAGATCCTAATCAGTATGCTATTTTCATTCTCAAATATTTGTGAATTTCCTGGAGCTTCCATCTGTAAATAGTGGAAGTCCTGGGTGGTACGGTGCACCAGGGCTACTAAACAAAAGAAAGGCCTGGTAATCTACTTTAATAATATGAAAATCCAATTGAGGGAACGGGAGGTCAGTGTTACTATAAAATGTCTGTAGTGCCATGGTCAAAGTCAATGTCATAGCAACTGGAAAGGAGGAAGAATAGGTGAAAGCAATTTTGTTTCGCTCTAACGCAGACCTATAGGAACTTTGCATATAAATAACTATATGCTAAAATAATACTTTCATCAGGATAACTTACTGTTTCCATTCCTATTAAATATTTTTTCTACAAATACCACAGGTGTTACATTATTTCTGCAAACTCTGCCTCCCTCTTAAACATTAGTTTCCTATGCTGTGTGCTTTATACATATATGTGTGTACTTCTATGGGAACGTTATACTTGAAAATATGGTCACATAAGTAATGATGATGCTCTTATGAGGTGCTGTTGAGTCAACTACGACTCATAGTAAGTAACCTTATGAACAATGGGTCTGGACCTTGCCCTATCCTGTGCTATCCTTACCATCTCTAATATCCTTGAGCCCACTGTTAGGATCGCTGTGTCAACAATCCATCTTGTTGAGGGCCTTCCTTTTTTTCTCTGACCCTTCACCTTTTCAAGAATTATGCCCTTCTCCAAGGAGTGGCCATTTCTGACAGCATGCCCAAAATATGAGAGATGGTGCTGTACCATCCTTGTCTCTAAAGAGCACCCTGATTGCACTGTCTCCATGACATTTCTGTTTGCTCTTTTGGCAGCTCATGGGATATTCAGTATTCTTCTCCAACCCCACACACAGCTCAGAAACATCATCCTTCTTCTCTCATCCTAAGTAACTGTCCAACTTTCAGATGTATAGCAAGTATGGGAAAAGACCATAGCTTGAAAAGACCATGGCTTCGATCAGATTCACCTTAGTCTTTAAATTGGTATCAATATTCCTTTTACAACTTGGAGAGAGTAGCTTAGTAGTAAGGAATTGAGCTGACAACACAAAGGCATGAGATTCAATGCCTCTATGCAGGAAAAAGACGAGCAGTCTCCTCTCATGCAATTTACGGCCTCTGAAAATTCTGAGTTTTCACTCATGAGTCAGCTATGAATCAGTTCTAACTCAATGATACATAACAACATTAATAAGAAACAATAGCACTAAGTTATTCCCCACTTTGGAACTCTGTATTTTAATAAGAATTTTCAATTACTGAAAATAAAGTAGTGTGCAAACAAATTTTCCTCTAATAAAGGTTCATCAACAACCTGCATTATGCAGATGACACAACCCTGCTTGCTGAAATTGAGGAGGACCTGAAGCACTTGCTGCAGAAGGCAAAGGACTACAGCCTTCAATATGGATTGAGACTCGATATCAAGAAGACAAAGATTCTCACCACTGGGCCAATTGGCAGCATCAGGATGGATGGTGAAGAGATTGAGATTATTGACAGCTTTAGTTTGCTTGGCTCCACAGTCAACACTCTTGGCACCAGTAGCCAGGAAATTAAAAAGCGTATTGTGACCCTTCACCTCATTCCAGAAATAAAATAAATGTTTTTAAAGTGAAAAAAAAAAGTATTTTGATGAGAAAGTCTGTTGTAAGAGACCTCTCCAAAGTGCTAACGAGCAGTGGTGTCACTCTGGAGACTAAGGTGCACCTGATACAGGTGATGGTCTTTGCAATCACTTGCTATGCATCAGAGAGTTGAACTAGGGAGGATAGAAGGAGAATTGATGTCTTTGAGCTGTGGTGTTGGAGAAGAGTATTAAATATACCATGGACTGCTAAGAAAATGAACAGGTTCACCCTGGAAAGGGTTAAACCAGGCTGCTTCTTTGAGGCAAAGATTCTAAAGCTTCATCTGACGTACTTTTGGCATGCTGCAAAGAGGGATCAGTCCTTGGAGAAGGACATCATGCTTGGGAGAGTGGAGGGATAGCGCAGGAGAAGAAGACTCTCTATGGGGTGGATTGATTAATTGACTGGCGTAAAGGGGGGGGGTAGGTGTGTCAGAAACAGTGAGATTGGCACCAGATAAAGCAGGGTTTAGGGCTATAGTACATAGGGTCACTATGAGTTGCGGGAGACTCAACGGCACATAACAACAACAACAACAATGGAATTACAAGTATTTAATCAGTAGAGAAAATATCTTTTTCAGATTAAACAGGCAACCACCAATCACTGTACCCCCTCTAAATCCCAACTCCAGTCTTGACATAGAAATTAGAATCCAGTGTCATGAAGTAATCAATCAGCATAATAGAGTTTTAGAATTGGATGGGAGAAAGATTCCAGTACCACAGCCACAGGTAGAAGAAAAGCTGTAATTGATCAACCCTTTTTGACAAAGTTCACTGCTTCTGTGACTTATGTAACCGGGGTTGGGGGTGGGGGAAATGAATGCTCATGGTCATTTTACATCTTCCTGGATACTTTGATGAGTTTCTTTCCTTTCTAACTATAATAGCATCATTTCTCTCAGGGCTGCTGAATAACAGCTAAGCCTCTCATCTTGTATACTGTGTCTGCAGGTCATGGTCCCTGGCTCTTGTCTTTGTCCTTTTGAAAACAAGTTGTTGCCCAGAGGAAGGAGAAATGAGAAAATTGTTATGAAGAACAGGATGAGGACACGGTCATCAACCTAATTAAAATGAAGACAAGTCGTTTATCCGATGATCTTATTCCAAGAGCAAACAAATAGAGGAAATTTCATTTTTATGCATACTCTGAGGACATAATCAACTTTATGAGGTGAAATGTAATATCTTCCCAGCCTCATAACCATATGCCTTCCCCCAGCAGACCACAAGCACACAAACTTACTTTTTTTTTCAAGAAAGGAAAAGATGCACTTTATGAGCAATGTTGGGGAAAGAAATCAAAACACAAATACATCCACAGGAAACGATTGATTATGGATAAAGGCCATTCTTTAAAACATAAGCTGGTTTAAATCTCTCCTAGTCTCCTTCAGCTATGTTTGCTGTTCTACCTAAAAGAGATAGGCATCTTATTAATTCCAAAAGTATATCTTGTGAATTCTGCAAATAATTGTTACCATGGAGCTTTTAGTATCCCCCAGCAAGTTAATACAGTCTCAGGGCTAATGTTTCAGTGTTTAATGTGTTTGCTGCTTTGATAGAGACCTGGAAGGAGAAAAACAGCTCCATTCCCAATTATTCCTTTTTTTAAACTCACTGGTCGTTCTACTTGTTCTGTAACATTATGCTGGATTTTGTTTTTAAAGAAAGGTTTATAGATGAGAATAAATTAAATTATGGCTTCCTTTTTGACTCTTTATCTAAATTATGTAGTGTAAATCCAAGGGTAAGAAAATAAAAGAGGCCTATTACTAATGAGAAAAGTAGTACATTAAAAGAACTTTCTGTTGTGCAATTTGTTGCTTAACAGCTTAAGAAAAAATAAAACAATGTAACAGAACAAACTGTTATTACATTGCCTATCACACCTTTCATCTGAAGTTCTGAAGCATGTTACAAATTTATCTATCCTACAAATAATCATGGGTGGGAGGAGGGGGAAAATAGATTTATATCCTGAGCATTTGCCCCTTTTCAATAAGATCATAATTTCTTAAATGATACAGCAGTAATTGGATCAGCTTCAACGGGGAAAAAAAATAGATTGCCTTGTTAACTTTTAAAAGATTACCCTAGCCACTTAATAATGGGAACTTGAGGAGAAAGGACCTAAGAGTTTAGTTTTGAGGTGTCATCAGTTACCTTTCTTGATGAGACTATGTACCTTGATTTGTGTTGCTGTGATGGAAGTTGTTCTTGGAGTTATTTTGAATGTCAATATCCTGCTTACAATTTTAAATTATTTTTTAAGTGCAAGTTACTTAATTCTGAGAACAATATTAAAATTTTAAGGCAGCGAACATTGCCTTTCTTATATGCAAACAGGATATTGGACAATAAAAAGGCTGCATTATGTGCTCAGATGCAAAGAACTAGTAATAAATGAGAAAATATAATTCACACATTCACCACAGGGGTCAGTAGTTCGGTGCATAGGTTTGGTAGAGTTTAAATCTCAGCTTTGCCATCTGTTAAACAGCTATATGCATCAGTTTCCTCATTTTTAAAATGAACAATATAATGCTACTTGCTGGAAAGAGTTGTTACAAAGGCTAAATAAATGTAATGTTTAAGGTAGTGTCTAGTACATATTATAGAGGTTAGCTCTTTCTGTACCCCAGCAGTTTATTGTTTTCCTACATTGCTTAAATACTTATAATTCTCAAAGTGCTTTTGAAGGAAATACTCTTACAAAATACTCTTTTGAAGGAAATACTCTTACTCGTACAGGTTTTGGCGACTATTAATGAAAGAATGATTGGGCCAATATATAGGCACCTAACTCAAAAGTAGCCAACCCTCCATAAACAGATGAGTTAAGTCAATCTCACTCTAAAAGAATATGGATTTTTGAAGTAGAAATAGACTAGTTTGATTGTAACCCAAAATTTGAAGTATCTAATAAAAGTAGCTAGAAGGCAACTAGAACTTAAAAATCATGAGAAAGAGAGAAATGTGAACCTTGAGAGAAACAAAGAATAAATTAGCTTCATGTGGCTAGTCTCTAACCTCTTCTTAGTTCTGTTCCACATCAAACCTTGACATTTCCCCAGATGCTTTACCAAAAGTGTCAGGTGTGATGCAGATCTTGATCCTTTTAAAACAAGAAATCACTAAAGACATGTTACTATTGCTACTTGCTACTGTGTGGGTCATTGACTTGACTCTGAGTCAAGGATCTGACATATAATAGATTGAACCCTTTCCCAATCCTGTACTACCTTACGATCTTGCTGTATTTAAACCCATCGGTGCAGCCATTGTGTTAATCCATCTTGTCGAAGGTTTACATTTCTTTTTTTAATCCACTTTTCCAAGCATGATATCCTAGTCTAAAGATTGCCCCTCCTGATAACTTGCCCAAAGTATATAAGAGCAAGCCTCATCATCTTTGCCTCCAATGAGTAACCTATTCCAAGAAAGATTTGTTTGTTCTTTTGACAATGCATTGGTGTATACAATACTTTTCACCAACACCACAACTCAAAGGCATTGATTCTTCTTTGGTCATCCTCATTCTTTCACAACTTTCACATGTACATGAAGCAATTAAAAATACCATGGCTTGAGTCAGACCCACATTAATAATTTAAAAAACATCCTTTCTCTTGAGCATTTTAGAGAGGTCCTTGACAGCAGTCTTGCCCAATGCAATATGCCTTTTAATTTCTTAAATGCAACTTCAATAAAGCATTGACTCAACAACTTAGCATATAGAGAGACTATCAATATTCTGGAAAATTGCTAGTGTATTATTAAAAAACATGTCATTATCTCTCTCTAAAATTGTGTGCATTTTTAAGTAACATTATTATGGTCACAAATGTGATAAAATATTGCCAGGGTTTCATTCCACTGTTACTATTATGATAATATCTATTATGATAGATTCCTAACTCATGGCTTCTACAAACACATATGCATACACACACTAGCTAGTCATAGTTCAGTAATTGACTCGATGATCAGTTACAAACCTATATTTTTTAAAATTCCACCTCTTGGCACTGTCATCCATTCAATATACCCCCCACCCCCACCAGCAGGCCATCTGGAAAGTGAAGCCAGAATGTTTCTTGGAAACAAAAATGGCAAAGCTTTATCTCACATACTTGGCAATGTTGCTAGGAAAGGCTACTCTTTAGAGAGGGACCTAATGCTTGGAAATATGATGGGTCAGCGAAAGAGAGAAAGACACTCAACAGTGACTGCAGAAATGAGCTCAAGTATGTCAGAGATGATGATGATGATGGCACACTTGTCATCTTTGCCTCCAAGGAGAACTCTGGCTGCACTTTCTCCATGACATATTTGTTGTTCTTTTGGCCATTCATGGTCTGTTCAGCACTCTTCTCCAACACCACAGCTCAAAGGTATGAATTCTTATTCTAGCATCCTTATTCATATCCACCTCTGAGATACACAGCAAGTGATTGGAAAACCATGGCCTGAATTTAACTGCCAAGAATTACACTGCAAACTCAAAGGCATGAGGTTCAAACCTGCCAGTGGCTCCACAGGAGAAAGGTGTACAATTTTCTCTCATGCAATTATCTGCTTCAGAAAACCTGCTGAATGGTCTGTTATGAGCTGGTTGATACTTGACCGTACTTAACATGACCAAAAGCTCAGATGTTATACTGAAAATAGATTGGAGGGGGCAATGGTGGAAGCCAGAGGACCAAATTGGAGATTCTTGGCTCTAAAGCAAAAAGAAATGATGATAGAAGAAGGAGAGGTGTAGATCCTGGCTACTGCAGACTTCTCACTTGAACAGTGAAAATATGAATTGTCAAGTAATTAATTGCGAAATATTGGAATTAGAGTAGGTGTGGGGAGGAAAGAGTAGAATTTCAGTTTTAAGAAGGTGAGTTTGAGATGAAGACACATGGAGGGGGTAGTGGGTATCTGAGTTTGGAGTTCAGAGAAGTTGTTAGAGTTGAAGACACAGATCTGGGAGTTGTGATCCTAAACATGGTATTTAAAGTCATTAAAATGGAAAGATATGAGAAAACTAGGAAAAATCCGTATTCCTATGTTAGAAAGTTTACAGCCTAAGCTCAGAACTCTGACAGAACTTTTGCCAATTTTCTGTAATAGAGCTCTTCAGTGTATGCTTTGTAGAGAGCTGGCAAAACTGGAGGTGATTGTTAATACTACAGATTTCTGGATACCACTCTCTCAGAGGTAAAAATACAGGAGGTGGGGTCCTGGGTCCTGCATTTCAGGTGTTCTATCATCTGGAGTTTGTGAACTATCTTTAATGGGAGCTTAAATACTTGTTGAACTCATCCACATATTTAAATTATGAGTTTTAAAAATTATTATTTAATAATGCTGTGATACTTAAATGTTTCTCTGTGCTTTCTTAACAGCAAAGCCACAGTAGTCAGCTTTAGAGAACAGACATTTCTTTTCCAACAGTTTGTCCTTGGGTGCTGGCAAATAGATGCCAAAGGAAAACATACCACCCCATTGGGTAGAGAAGAACTGCCCTGTGGGGTTTCATAGGAAGAGATGCTTACAGAAGCCCTCTAGATCTTTCCTTCCACGAGACACTCAGTGGGTTTAAACCCACTGACCTGACCTTTCAGTTAGCAGCCATATACTTACCATTGCACATCAAGAATCATTATTCACACAGGCTAGAAGACCAAATGCAGGGCACCAGGTCTACGGAACAGTCCTCTCTGTTAATTCTGGAAAAGCTTTGTCTCCTCTCTTTCCGTGCCTGATGACCTTTCACTTGAATCTGGGCCCCTCCCCTTGTACACATGTGTGTCCACGTGTGGAGGCTGCTTGTTCATTTAGGAAGTCAGAAGTTAGTGAGCTTAGGACACACCTACACTGACAAAGACTCATTAACATAATTACTCAGAGCTCAAACTCATTGCCTTCCATTAAAAACCAACTCAAAGCTGTCCCTCCAGAGAGTTTTCGGAGGCTGTAATTGCGTGGATGGCTGGTGGATTTCACTCGGTAGAGAGGCTTCAATCTGGGGTTAGAACTAAACCAGCAGATATTCCAGCATAATAAAAAAAACCCAAAAACACAGCTATAGGGATTCTGATTCCAACATATATTTTGAAGGAATACAATTCAATCCATAACAATGATTTAATCTCCAGTCTGACTGGTGAAGCTGAAACACAGCTCAGATTTTACAGCATAAAGGTAGTATTTTAAAGTGACTGTGAGAGCTCAAATAATGAAACCTGGTAAGAAAATCAACTCTGAATCCAACACCACTGTTACATGTGGGCAGGATGCATTGTAATTATGCAGCAATAAGAAAGACGGGTTTCATTTGGGGGTTTTCCCCTCTTATTTTCTCTGCCTTCAGCTCTCCATAGACGGATCTGATTTCTTAGATCAAATCCAAGAGGCCAAAAATTATTTCAAATAAATTATGATTTCCTCCCCTGAGGATTCACTGAGGAACACTGTCGAAAGCATCACCATTGGCTACGCAGACACCCACACAGAGCACAGTTCTGATTTCCAGCCCAGTGCTCTCCAACTCATTCTGCCTATGAGGGGGCTAATCCCAGGGGCTTCACGCAGCTGCCACAGAGCACACATGGCATGGCCATAGCCTTGAAAACACGAAAACAAAGTCTTTTTCTAAGGCAGTTGTGAATCTATTAGTCAGAAGCCTATGGGGCAGGAGATCAGAGATGTTTTGGGCTGAAATTTCTCATACATTGCCAAAAAAACTAATGACAGTCTGACTAGCATCTCAGTCCCTACCTTTCCAAACCCTGTTATGCTGGAAAAATACAGACCTTTCATCTTAGACTTCAAAGAAAACACAAAAAACCCAGTCCCACTGTTGTCAAGTCAATACTGACATGTAAAGACCCCACATGCTAGAAAGTAGAGCTGTTGTGTGTAGAATTTTGTCAGCTGTAATCCTTATGAAAGCAAATTGTTGTTGTTGTTGTTGTTGTGTGCCATCCAGTTGAGAATTATTTATAGCGACCCTATGAACAATAGATATGAACCCTGTCCTACCCTGTGCCATCCTCATCAGCTAAAAACACTTTAGGAATTTGCATATCATCCTTGCACAAGGGCCATGCTAATCTTCTCTGTATCCATGCAAGTACATTGTTGTTGTTGTTTTGTTGTTGTTGTTATGTGCCGTCGAGTCGCTTGTGACTCATAGCGACCCTATGTACAACAGCCCTAAACTCCGCTCTATCCTGTGCCAATCGCACTGTCTCTGACACTCCCATCCCAATTAACCCAGTCACTGAATCAATCTACCTCATAGAGGGCCTTCCTCTCCTGCTCTGTCTCTCCACCACCCCAAGCATGTTGTCCTTCTCCAAAGACCTGTCTCTCCTCACAACATGTCCAAAGTATGTTAGAACAGAGAGCAAGTATATTATTAAGTCTTTATTCTACAATGGTGCTGGATGTGTTTAAGGCACCAAATTTTAGTTAGTAATTAATGGTAAACTTGAACCACCCAGGCACGTCGTGTCACCTAATATGAGAAGCTGACTGCACTGGCCTGAGGAGGTGGCTGTTCCAGAAAGTAAATCATGTGTGTCTGTACACTCATAGAACTGCAGATCTGCTTCCAATTGATGATGGTGCCATCAAGTCAGTGAATTTGAACCATGTGCCTTCTGGATTGCAGCGCAGCTTCTTGCCACTACTGTCTCAGTTTAGTACTAACAATCTCATTCCATCAAAGACTGGAACCCTGGTTGTAGGACCACTTGGCTTGGCTGAGACGAAAGCAGAAAATGTCATGGAATCTTCTACCCTTTGTACCATTTGCTATCTCCTTTCCTTAAGAACTGGGCTCTCTTTGTAAAACAGGTCTGACCTCGGGTTGGGAGGAGACTGCGAAAGATGGGTTCTATAATGTATACTGCATTGAAACAGGTGAGGGAGAAAACTGTTTAAAAGGGATATGTGATTAGGTATTTTTGTCATGACAGCAGTCTGGAGCGAAGGCTGCATAGTGGAGTGGACCTGGGGGGAGAGATTGTAAAACAATGAAAGAATTTTTCTTTTACTTTTCCAAGAGGGTAGTGTACTAGTAGGGAGGGTTGAGAGGGGGGAAAAGTGCAACAATGAATGGAAATCCAAAGTCTCTGTACATTTTCATTGAAATTAATAATAAATTTTAAAAAAAGAAGAAGAAAAAAAGAACTGGATTCTCTTCTTGTATCTTCTGCTGATGGTCCAAAGTCTTCACTGTATTTGCCAAGTTCCTGAAACCACAGGGCTGTCATTCACCAGCTTTGAGCATCACTTTCTTGCTGAAAGTGTCTCTTTACGGGATCAACTTAATGGTCATTGGTAATAGCAGTGGATACCTCACCAGAGTCTGGTTGTCAGACTTGCGTGTACATCAGAGTCATACAGAAAGCTTCTTAAAACAGGCTGCTGGGCCTCACCACCATGGACTCAGTAGGTCTGGGGCAGGGCTCAAAGATATTAGTCTGAGGGTCACACTTTGGGAACCTCCACCCGCATAGAAAAGGAGCCCTGGTGGCAGAGTGGTTACAGCACTCAGCTGCTAGCCAGGAAGTCTGCAGATGTAATGAAATGCTGCCCCATTGAGAAACCTTCTATAGGGATTTAAAGTTGTAAAAACCCAAAGGGGCCATTATACTTAGTCCTACAGGGTATCTATGAGTTATAATTGATTTCATGGCTGTAGGTTTGTTTGGACATAGAGAACTGGATGGCTTAGATGTAGAAGGAACTGTAAATATGGCTTGTAGGTAAGAACAGTGACAAGGACTGGTGTGTTTGTAAGTGCCTTCACTAGACTTCTGCCTCACAGAAACCTCATGTCCGGTAGATGAAACACTGTCTGGTCCAGAGTGAAGAACAGCAAATATTTTTTAGTGCATTCTGTTAAACACTTGATATTTCTTGCTTACTACTCACGACTGTTCTATGCTATCTCTCTCTTCCTCTCTCTCTCTCACTGGTTTCAAGTGAAAACACCAGGTTTTACTAATGTTCCCACATGGGGCAGTCACTGGTAGTTAAGAAGTGGAATCATCACCCATCTGTCAATGGAGACTTTCACATTGTTAGGATGCTGATAGTTTTCAGCAGAGCTTCTAGACTAAGACAAAATTGGGGAGTTGGGCAGAAAGCTTGGCAGTTGACCTCTAAAACTCAGTAAGTGAGGACAACCTTATGGATGGATCACAATAGCAACATCCACAGTTGATCACTTGATGATGTAAGACCAGGCAGTGTTTTGTTCTGTTGTTCAAAAGGCACCCATGAGTCAAGGACTAACTCCATGGCAGCCTCAAAAATATTCAATACGCTTGGAGATGGAGGTTTAAAGAAATCATATAGGCAACAGGTGGTGAAGCTGGTCTGACTCCTCAGACCCCACATTCTTGTACCAATTGTAATTTGTTTCCTAACTTCTTAGACTCTGGGCTCTTTCTGTGGGCCAGTGGAACCAAAGCAACCCTCCCCACCCAGCCCTGTCCAAGGCCAATCTTCTATCCTTCCTATCATCAGTCTACCTAGTCTCAGAAGGTCCAAAACAGACATTCCCACACCGTGACAATGCTCTTCTGCTCTTCAGGATTCCCAGTTCAACAACAACAACAACAACAAAAAAATGTACTGTAATGGAAATCATTTATTCAGGTCAATGAATGAACAAATATAACTACATATCTCTTTTTGCTTCAGGTTGAATAGGAAATGCTGGTGACGTAGGGTAAAGAGTTGAGCTGCAAACCCAAAGGCATGCAGTTAGAATCCACCAGTTGCTCTACAGGAGAAAAATGGGCAATCTCACTCATCCAATTTGTAGCCTCTGAAAGCCCACTGGAGAGTCAGCTATGAGTCACTTCCAACTCAAAAGCACAGAATAACAACAATATATGTTGAAGATGCAGGAATTGTTTCAATTAATACACCTCACATACACTACTTACCTTTTGGAAGCATGCTGCAGTATAGAAACTGGAAGGATATAGATTCCTCCTCCCTGAATGCTTGCCTTCCTTGACTAATGAACGTTTACCTCAAAATATTTTGAGGCACACATGGTTAAAACTACTAAGAAATATCAAGATCTCTGGTGGCTTAATGGTAAAGAGTTTCTCTGCCAATCTAAAGGCAGGCAGTTTTAACTAGCAAGTTGCTCCACAGGAGAAAGATGGGCACTCTCCCATCATGCAATTTAGTCTCTTTGAGGCCACTGAAGGTCCTCTATGAGCCAGTTCTAATCAACAGCACATAACAACAACAACAGTGACAAGTGATACCACATGGGCCTTCTAGCATAGTTCAGAGAGAGCTGCACTCCTGACTCAAAGCCGTGCTTCCCTGGCAGTTTGAACCCATCAGTCACTCCAAGAGACGAAGATGCACAAGCTCCTCCCATGAGAGTCACAGTCTTGGAAATCCACTAGAGGGTCTGTTATGAGCTGGAACCACCCCAGAGGCAATACAGAGAGAGAAAGAAGAGAGATGTTACATCAAGGCAAATAAAAGAATAGGAAGACAACCAGGATAGGATGAAAGAATACGGAGAGACTGGACGGCAATTAACAACAACAACAAGTGAAGATGAGGGAGAGAGTGACAGACAACTGTATACAGGACTGTGATAGTCTTCAAATGGATCTATCACAATACAGATATATATTAATGATCAAGCATGTAAATATCATAAAAACACCTCAAAATTATTGCTGTCGAATCGGAACTAATTGATCCGTAGTTGACCATACAGTGGGTTTGTGGAGGCTGTAAATAACATAGGAGAGTTCCCATATTTCTCCCGTGAAGCTGCTGGTGGATTTGAACCACCAGACAGGTGAAGCCTTTGGGTTAGCCGTGCAATTAATTCCATATAATTAGTCTTACACTTTTCTGCTTACACCTGTAGTCTTACACCTATTTGCTCAAAACATGGTAGAATTATCAACTTGAATTTTTTGAGAAAGGAATACATCTGAATTATTCCCTGGAAGCTTGCATGGCTCATTTTCCTATTAAAAGGAGGGAAAAAAATATTAGAAGAAACCATTTAAACATTGTCTCCCAACTGATTTCAACTAGTGGCAAGCTTATGTGTTCAGAATAGAAGGGTTTTTTTTCTTTGATCTTTCTAGAAGCATATCACCAGGGCTTTCTTTCAATGCACCACAAGGTGTGCATGGAACCACCAACCTTTATAAGGGCAGCCAAGTGCCGAACATTTGTGGCACCCTCTGCTGCACCATTGTTGATGTTGTGTTGTTCCATGTTGTGGACTCAGAGCTGACCCTTAGCAGGCTTTCAGAGCGTGTAAATCACACAGCAGGAGATTGCCCATCTTTCTCCTGTGGAGCAACTGATGGATTTGAACCACCTGCCTTTTGGCTGGTGGCACAACTTCTTGCCACTAAGACACTTGCACTAATAGAGGCCAATAACAACCTAAGGAACTACAGATAAGAATAAAAAGAAAAGGAGGAAGGAAAGAAAGGAAGGAAGAAAAAGTAAAAGAAATGGAATAGAAATTTGTGGCCATTGACAAGCTCTTAATTGAGCTAGAAAACACATCCTCCCCTCATCTCGTCTCCTTTCTTTTGGCATTAATTAACTCTGCATTCCTCTTTTTCAGAATTTATATTTTACTAAAGAAGCAACTCTTTCTCCTAATCTGTATAACAACTTCTTTTTTCAGTCAAGTAGATTAATCTTGTACACAGAAAGCCTTTCTTTCCCATTTTTATTAAAAAACAGGAGCTAGCATTCATTCCCAGACACATCAAGCACCTCTTTTAACTTCTCTGTCTCTGCAGCCCACCTCTGCTCTCTGTTACAATCTCTGCAAAACGTTCATTATCCAGAACACTGGGTGCAGGTCAATGAAGTTTACCAAGAAGAGAAGTGAAGAAAAAGGAAACTTGCTTCTTATTAACTTGTTAGTGGGAAAGTACAATTGGGATTTTTTTTCTTTTCTTTTCATGGATCCAGCCTGCAGGTCAAGTCAACCACTACTGACGTGAACTTGTTTTCTAAACATGTAATGAGTCATTCGAACTGGAGCATGAATGTGTTTGCACCTTTTGGGGGGAAAAGGTGAGAATAAATGTATAACCTCTGAGAAATGATTGGAATTATTTACTTGAAAATATTTCTAGAGACATTTCAGATGTATAACTTGTCAGAGAGAAAAACTTGGACATTTTGAGTCAAATGTGAAAGGGGGAAGAAAGGCAGCTCATTTCTTGCTTTATTTATACTTCGCACAATCAATGGTTTCCTTGCTGGTAGTGGAGCAGCTCATAGTATACAGAAACTTGGAAATGCAGATTATTAAGGCCCCTCCCCAGATTGATGTACTCAGAAATCCTAGGAAAAACCAGGAATATGAATTCTTGTTTAGTGTTTCCATAGGCCTCCAGGTGCTGGGATACCATATAGACTGAGAACAACTAATCTGTGAGGTCCCTTCATAAAGAGCATTGTATCTACCTTAATGTGAGTCCGTGGGATATCTGTTCCCTCTGTCTCATGGTTCTGCTGATTCTCAATCAAATATGTCATGACCACCAGGAGGTGATCTACTCAGAAAACTCCCTGATGCAGCCAACACCCCAGAGTTGAGCAATGTGACCAGCCACCAGATGGCTGTTTCCGCCCGCCAGCTCTTTGTTATCTGAATCCCTGGCTCATGAGTGAAGAACTCTAAGAAACATCTTCAAGGGTCGGCTGCCTGCCAGCCACCTGGTTTTGCTCTTGTTGTGAAATAAAATAAAATAATTCGTTTCCTGTTGTTAAATGGGCTTCTCCTGATGCTCCTTACACACTTATTTCCCCTCTGTTGAACTGTACTGTGATAGAATTGGGGTTATATTGTCCCATCTCACATTCCACATGCTTAATAAATACAAACATACTGCTGGAAGGGTCTGAGGCTCCAACAACACAATATTCTCCACAGACAGCTGTCCAGATCTAATGTCATTAGGCCAGAAAAAACCTGCAAAACATCTATATTGATCAATTTCTTTTCTACATATATGTTTCACTCTCTCCTATCTTTTCATTCTTTCTGATATATCTTATTTATTTTATGACAAATAATTAATCCTAAAGAAAGAATGGGTAAGTATTTACTTCTCCAATAGGGCAGGGAAATCCAGACAATATTAACATTAGCGACCTCCTTCCTTACTATTTATTCCTCTTCTTTTCTCTTTACATGCAAAGGTACATATATTCACTTACATATTATGCATTGAAAATAGTTGGTCAAAATAATTCTACAAACCATCGCCATTAATCTTCACACATGAGTTAACTTCCTCCACTTTGAGGATTTGTAGACATTGTACATTCACCTAACTTACTTACTCTATCCTTCATATATTAACTCTTCCTAACTTTGCATACTTCCAGGCAAGATCACTTTAAATTGATATACTTTCCTGTGTGACTGTCAAATTACCCTGAGTGTATTTCATAATCACAACTTCTGTTACACACATTTCTATCTCTGACTATGTTCTCTGAATAAGGCATGTTTCCATCAACCTATGTGCATCTCTCTCTGTGTGTGTGTGTGTGTGTGTGTGTGTGTGTGTGTGTGTGTGTATAAAAGAAAGAAAGTGAATTCTGGCTCAAATAGGTAACTCTAAGATGTACCATTTCAATAATTTTTTTTCACCAGAGCTCCAAATAATCATAACAAAGAAACCGTATTGCCCTTAGAAAATTCTTAACATAAGTATATATTCATGTCAGGGGTTTCCAAACACTTGGCAGCTAATTTCCTGAGAATATGTGCTGGAAACTGTGCAGAGTCAATAATAAATGCTTGCTTGATTAAATGAATGTCCAAGAGAATGAATTATGAATGAAATAATGAATAAATAGAAAACTGGCAGTTAAATCTGTTGCTCCCTTGAAAGGCCCCTCAGGACAATATCTTCAAAGTTTGGCTATTTCCTCACTTTGCTTTGTGGGTTCTGTCTCGCATCATGAGAACTGCATATGGCATCCTCTCATTCTCCTAAGCTCCCACCCCTGCAGCAGTCAATTTCCATGAGAAGTCTTCTTTGGGATCCCAACTTGCTGCCATTGTGTTGGAATTGACTCCTAGCTCACCCTCTAGTAGATTTCCAGAGGCTATAGATCTGCAAGGAAACTGCCCATCTTCCTCCCGTGGAGCCTCTGGGTGAGCAAGCACAGCTCCCTACACACCATGCCTAAACACCAGAGCTCCCTCATCTTAGGGAAGACACAGGCAGATGAGGTGGAAAGCTCAAACATCCCAAGAGAATTAAAACCAGAAGAAGGCTAATTCCTGCCATGGAGACACAAGGTGCCAAGGACAAACTGGGTGTAAAGGACCTTTTTCCTTAAGTCTTCAGATGAAAGTTAACTTCAAAGACATAATATCCTTCACCTTCTTTGTGTGTGTCATTCAACCTGACTCATAGTGACTCCCTCGTATAGTATATTGTAGTATAGTATAGTATAGTATAGTATAGTATAGTATAGTATAGTATATAGTATTGTATGTTTTTAAGTGCTATCGAGTTGTAGAGAACTCATAACGACCCTATAAACGAAAGACCTGAACATTTGTATAACTTTCATCATTTCTTCAAGTCCATAGGATTTCTGGAGGCAAATTATTTCAGAAGTGGATGCCACTCCTGCTTCCAAGCTTGTTTAATTGGGGAGCTTCACCACACATTGTCCACCATGGGTAACCATTGTCACATTTGAAACATCAGTGTCACAGTGTTCAGCATCACAGAGACCAATGAGTTACCTCTGTACTGCAAATGGATAGACCAGTGCTATACCACTTAGAAGAGTGTTTGACCAAAAACAATTAAAACCTGGCCGGAGGGCCGCAGGCTAAAATTACACACCTTTGGCTTGGTAGCATCACTTTCTGTCCACTAGGCCAATTGAGATTTCTCATTGCTGTTGTTGTTGTTGTTGTTGTTAAGTGCTGCCGCGTCTTTGATAACTCATAGCAACCCCATGACTCCCAGCATAGTGACCCCATGACTTCCAGCAAGGGGTGTTCAGCAAGTCCAATAGGACCTAGAGACTTTCCATACCAACAGAGAAGAGCACACCTCTGAAGCCACACTTAGTATGTTGTGGTTGTTGTTGTTGTTATGTGCCATCGAGTCGCTTGCGACTCATAGCGACCCTATGTACAACAGCCCTAAACCCTGCTC
>NW_006399891.1:3284190-3295773 GCF_000299155.1 Elephantulus edwardii | reverse complement strand
TAGTATAGTATAGTATAGTATAGTATAATATATAGTACATATAAGATATATAGTATATATAATATATAGTAGAGCCATGATCTACAAGGTTGTCAACAGCTGGGTTTTATGAAAGCAAATTACCAGCTCTTTCTTTCCAGGTCCCTTTGAATAGATTCAAACCTGCGAACTTTTGATTAGTAAGTAAGCAGCTTCAAACATTAGCACCACTCAAAGAATTTTTCTCCACCTTACAGGTTAGACTGTAGAATAAACCTCCTTTCCTTAGAGTTCCATAAGAAACTGGCTATGGGAAACAGACTCAGAATTTGACTACAGAAAACCAAGCAGAACCGTCTTAAAATGGATTTCTCTAGAAATCTTTTGTGTATGGCCATAGCACCCTGAATGTGCATGATCTTATCTGATCTTAGAAATCTTCTAATTTAGCTTTTGTTTCTAAAGCATAAGATACCATTAACAGGTTCCAGAAACTAAATAACCTTTTTTCCTTGCCAGAAGTCTCTGTTCAGAGCCGGAAAGAGGTGCACCCTTAGAATTTTTTCATCATTGGTCTGTTGTGGATAATTCTTAAAGGGGTATACATGGATCATTACAAATATCTGTTTAAGTCCTGTGTCAAGATTCTTGAGTGTATACTTGCATGTGGAATTGCCGGGCCATATAATTATGATGTTCGTGTTTTTGAGGAATCATTCAATTGTATTCTACTGAACTTGTATAACTTTATATTCCCCAAAAGCTTGTTTTTTTGGAAAATAAAGAAGTCATTTAAACTCTGGAGAGAAAAAAAACAAACAAACACAAAAAAACCCCATAAGCTAAAATCTTGTGCTATATAAATACAGTTGTTGTGGGGCAGTGAGTCCATTCCACTTCATAACAACTCCACATGGAAGAGTAAAATTGCTTCCATAGGGTTTTTTGCTTCCATAGTGTCTGGCTGCCACAGCTAACTGTTCTGGATCACAGCAGAAGATCATGGATAGAGTTGTTGTTGTTGTTGTTGTTGTTTAATGCCGTCGAGTCATAGACGACTCATATCGACCCTATGAACGAACAGCCTGAGCACTGTTCATACATAGAGTTTCCGGAGGCAAGCCATTTTGGAAGTAATGCCGCTCCTGCTTCCAGATGGATAGAGTAGGTGGAACAAAACTAAAAGCACTAAAATGACCAGGGTTATTAGTCCCATAGAGACTGGTGGAACTGTAGAAAATATGACCATTAATCACCCTTTGAACCTGGAATAAAATTTACCCTCTTCTTAGAAAACCTAGCCATGAGATGTTGAAAGAGCAGAATTTGCCCAGCAATAAGACCCAGATGGGAGGAAGGAGTAGAAGGAAAGGATTAATAGAAATGAGAATTACAAGGGAAAGTGGGAAGGATGAGGTTACAGTGGGGGCCTTGTAATTAATGTTATTAAAAATATATGTACGAATGAGTAAATGGAAAACCAATTTGCTTCGTAAACTTTCACACAAATCACAATTAAATAAACAAAAATAATTTCAAAATTATTATTTTCTTAACACAGAAAAAACTAATGTTTTCACTTTAAAACAATACAATTAAATTGTATTGACCCCACCAGAGATGCTCTATTAATATTGAATATCATATTATTGAAATAGTAACTCAGAGATTCTGTTTCTTGTGAATTTTTTCTAAACAGGAAAGGAAAGTAATTCAGTCTTAGGGGAAATTGAGAAGCAAATATTTTCATTTCAAAGTAACAGAGCTGCCTCTTGATGATGATGGATGTTTTGATTGCAACATCACTTACCTGTGTCCATAATTTCCCTGAAGTCATAGCCTCTACCATGCCAAAACTGGACAAGAAATTAATTAAGAGTATAGCTGTGATATGTATATATTTGGACTCTTCCATGGATTTTCCTCATTCTATAACTTTAATGTAGACCTAATGATCACCTAACAAAAGATATTTCACAAGTTAAAAATTTTAAAATTAACCTAATTTGAACAGAGAAGATTCTACGACTCTTCTTCTTTCTTTTTTTTTTAATTTCTGGTTTCTAGTGAAAAATGCCAAAAGTGCAAAACAGATCATCTGGGAGCCTGGGCTCTATGAGGAGAAATAGGGCATTAAGATTACAGGAGGACTCATCAACAAACTGTGTTATGCAGAAGACACAACCCTGCTTACTGAAACTGAGCAGAACCTGAAGTGCTTACTGCAGAAGGTCAAGGACTGCAACCTTCAATATGGACTGAAGGTCAACATCAAGAAAACAAAGATTCTCACCACTGGGCTGATTGGCAGCATTATGATAAGATGGTGAAACAATTGAGATTGCTAACAGCTTTTGTTTGCTTGGCTCCACAATCAACACTCTTCTTACCAGACAGGAAATCAGAAAAAGAATTGCATTGGAAAAGTCTTCTGTCAGGGACCTCTCCAGAGTACTGAAGAGCAACAATGTGAGTCCTTAGACGAAGGTGTGCCTGATCCAGGACATAGACTTCACAATTGCCTGCTATGCATCAGAAAGCTGAGCAATGACTAGGGATGATAGAAGGAGAATTGATGCCTTTGAGCTGTGGTGCTGGAAAAGAGTATTGAACATACTATGGACTCTTACAAGAACAAATAGTTTCATCATGGAGAGGGCAAAACCAGACTGCTTCTTGGAGGCAAAAATGCTGAGGTTTCTTCTGACATACTTTTGGAACCAGTTCTTTGGAGAGGGACATCATGCTTGGAAAGGTGGAGGGATAGCACAAGAGAGGAAGATCTTTGGTGATATGGGTTGATTCAGTGACTGGAGTGATGAGGGCAGATGTTTCATAGACAGTAAGGTTGGCCCAGGATAAAGCTGGTTGCTCTGAGTCGCAAGCAACTCAATGGCACATTGCAACAACAAATGAAAAATGACATTAGTTTTGCTGTCTTTTTTTTTAATAGATTGACTCAATAAAATGAAAGACACAAGAACCTAAAGATGTCATTGTTATTGTTGCTGTTGTTAGGTGCCATCAAAAATGACCCACAGTCACCCTATGAACAATATATCAGAATCCTGTCCTATCCTGTTCCATCCTCACACTTCCTGATATGCACTATGTCAATCCACCTGATTGAGGGTCTTTTTGTTCACTGACCCTCCATATTTCTGGGCATCCTGTTCCTTTGCAAAGAACAGACCCTCATAGAAACATGCCCAAAGTATGTGCGGTGAAACATTATCATCTTCGTCTCCAAAGAGCATTCTGGCTGCACTTTCCCTAAGACATATTTATTTGTTCTTTTGGCTGCCCATGTTTAGAACTCTCTTCCAACATCACAGCTCAAAGGCATCAATTCTTCATCTGTCATCCTTAATCATTGTCCAGCTCTCACATGCATAGCAAGTGATTAGAAAGATTATGACCTGAATCAGGTGCCCCAATAATTTGGAGAGATCCCTAACTGCACTCTTTCCCAGTGCAATACGTCTCCTAATTTCCTAACTACTAGTACTAAGAGTGTTAATTGTGTATCTAAGTAAGATGAAGTTGTTGAGTTTCAATCTTTTCTCCATCTATCATGAGATAGCCTATCAGTCCAGTGGTAAGAATTTGTGTTTCCTTAACACTGAGAACCAATCCATATTGTTATTGTTATGTGCCGTCACATAGCCTGCCACTCATGGTGATCCTAAGTACAACATCCCTTAAAACCTGCTCTATCTCTTGCCAATCTTATTGTCTCTGCCACACCTATCCCTGTTACCCCAGTGACTGAATCAATCCATCTCATCGAGGGTCTTTCTCTTCTGTGTTGTCCCTCCACCCTTTCAAGCATGATGTCCCTCTCCACAAACTGATCCCGCCTTGCAGCATGTCCAAAGTATATCAGATGAAGCTTCAGAATCCTTGCCTCCAAGGAGCCGCTTGGTTTCACCATCTCCAGGATAAACTTGTTTGTTTTCCTAGCAGTCCATGGTATATCCAATACTTTTCTCCATAATCAAAGTTCAAAGGCATCAATTCTCCTTCTATCATCCCTAGTCATTGTCCAGATCTCTGATGCATAGCAAATAATTGCAAAGACAATTGCCTGTATCAGGTGTACCTTAGTCTCCAGACTGACATCGTTGCTCTCCAGTACCTTGCAGAGGTCTCTGACAGCAGACTTTTCCAACGCAATTCATCTTTTAATTTCCTGGCTGCTGGTACCAAGAGTGTTGACTGTAGAGCCAAGCAAACTGAAGCTGTTAGCAATCCCAATCTCTCCATCATCCATCATGATGCTGCCAATCAGCCCAGTGGTGAAAATCTTTGTTTTCTTGATGATGGGCTTCAACCCATGTTGAAGGCTGCAGTCCTTGACCTTCTACAGCAAGTACTGCAGGTCCTCCTAAGTTTCAGCAAGTAAGGTTAGGTCACCTGCATAACACAGATTGTTGATGAGTCTACCTCCAATCTTGATGCCATACATCACCTCTTAGAGCCCAGCCTCCCTGATAATTTTTTCTGAATATAGATTGTAAAGATATGGAGATAGGACACATTTTTGATGCACACCCTTCCCAATTTTGAACTATACAGTGTTTCCTTGCTCTGTTCTGATGGCTGCTTCCTGGTCTAGTATAAGTTTTGCATAAACACAATCAAGTGTTCTGGGATTCCCATTATTCTCAGAGTCAGCCACAGTTTGTTGTGATCCACACAGTCAAATGCCTTTGCATAGTCAATGAAACACAGCTAGACATTCCTCTGGTACTCTCTGCTTTGAGCCAAGATCCATCTAACAGTAGCTGTAATATTCCTAGTGCCATGGCTTCTTCTAAATTCAGCCTGCACTTCAAGCAGTTCTTTGTTGATGTGCTGTTACAGTTATTTTTGTATCATTTTCAGCAGAATCCTGCTTGCATGTGATATCAATGATACTGTTGGATAATTTCCACACTCTGTTGTATCACCTTTCTTTAGAATGGGAACAAATACAAATTTCTTCCAGTCAGTAGGCTGAGTGGTTGTCCTCCAAATTTCTTGGCATGTTAATAAATGATTTTTATATATATACACACACACACATACATTGTCTGAATAAGCAAAGACAAATTAGAAAGACATTGTTGTTGGAAATAAAACTCCCGAATTCGAGAACCTGCTCCAGCATCCCTTGATGTGGTAAATCTGTGGTGCTCTCCCGCTCCCTAAGCTTCATCCTCATTACTTACAGGAATGTTTCCTTGTCTCACCTCACTTGGCTGTGGCAAAATTCTTACAGTGAGTAAAAAGCCTGCCAATTTATATCCGATTCTATGATATAGAAATAATGAGCTTACTTCTCAGTTGCTTTTATGCTTCTTTCACAGATATTTTGCAGTATGTCTTTGTCATCTCTTATTTCTTTTCGTCATCAATTAAAACTTATTGCAGATTCTCACATTAATTATTCAAGAAACCCTTTGTTAAAATTTCTGTAATGCAATTGTCTCATAAATGGAGATGTTTTTACACTTTGCTTGCTTAATACAGGCTGCTCTAAAGCTTGTTATTATTGTCTGATAACTGAATTACTGAACTTTGGCACTGTTAAGAATCTGTACCTGATAATTGTTTGTTGTAAGGCTCTGCCCTAAGCATTTATCTGCTCAAACAGAGCAAGGGAATACTGCATGACATATGATCTGGAAAGGAGTGCATCAAGGTTGTGACCTTTCACTGTACCTATTCAATCTGCTTACTGCTTTGAGAGTTGATTAAATCAGCATGCAGAGCAAATAAACTGAAAGGCAGAGCTATATGAAGAAGAATGTGACACGAAGATTAAAGAAGGACTCATCAACAACCTTTAATGTGCATTTGACATAACCTTGCTTGATAAGGATGAAGAGGACCAGAAATGCTTACTTGAAAATGAAAGACTATATAGTATGGATTCTACTTCAATATAAAAAAAAATCCTCACAACTGACCTAATAATTAAGATGATGTAAAAGGAGAAAAGACTGAAATTGTTAAGGACTTAATTTTATTTAAACTCACAATCAACACCCATGGAAGCAGCAGTTAGAAATCGAACCACGTGGCATTGGGCAAATCTGCTGTCGATTGTCTTTAAAGTGCTAAAGAGCAATGTTGTCTCTTTAAAAACTAAAGTGGGACCGACCCAAGACATGGCATCTTCACTAGCTTCATACGCATGTAGAAGTTGAATAATGCATAAGGAAAACCAAAGGAGAACTGATATCTTTGAATTGTGGTGTTAGAAAAGAACAGTGACTACATCTTTGACTGTCCAAAGAACAAATAAATTTATCTTTAAAAAAGAGCAGCCAAAAAAAAAAAAGCAACCGAAGTGCTCCTTAGAAACAAGGATGGCAGGAATTTGTCTCATATACTTTAGCATGTTATAAGGATGGACTAGTCCTTGGAATAAGATATCTTGCTCTGAAAAGTAACAAGTCATGGAAAAAGAAGGAGATCTTCAATAAGATGGATTGACAGTGACTATAACAATGGACTTCAAACAATAGAGATTACAAGGCTGTCATATAATCAAGCCAGATTTGTTCTCTTACACACAGGATCATCGAATCCAACCCAACTCCATGTCACCTAACAGCAGCCAAAAAAATCCCTGGTCTCTACACTAGCCTCCAGTTGTACTCTTCTCCAATTGTGACAAACAAAAATATTTGCAGACTTGCTCAACATCCTTCAGAAAGATAATTGCCACACATGCATATGCACAGACAGTTGGTGCTTCCCCTTGAGAATCTCTGCCTAGAGACAGAGAATGTAGATAGAAGATCACAAAAAGCTTTAAGGATGAATTGGGTAAAGCTTTACAGTTTCTAGTGTTCTACGGTCCCCTGCTAATTAAGGTAGTTGGTTAGATAAACTTTAGTGAATCTCCCAGTTCTGATATTCTACATCTTTTATGTGTTCACTGAAATAGGTTTGTAAGAAATTGACATATTGTTTTCTTTGTGTTATATTTTTATTGTTACGTATCATCATGACAGAGAAAGGTTCAAAGCTGAGTCTTTTCAAAGCTGAGTCAAAGACCCTCCATTGGATCTTTGGAGGCTGTAAATCAGACTAAAGGAAATTGTCCATCTTCTTCCCAAAGAACAGCTGGTGGACTCAAGCAGCATGCCTTTGGATTGGCAGCACAGTTCCTTACCATTAGGCAACCAGAGCCCTGTTCGATCCTGTTGTTGTTGTTTGCAGTTGTTGTTGTTATAGGTGCCAGTCAAGTATGACCCATAGCAACCCTATGAACGGCAGAACTGAAGCCTGTCCTATCCTGTGCCATCCTTATAATCCCTCACACACTGAAGTGCAAAGGAGAACTCACTGTGTCAATATTAAGAACACCTTATTTGGCTGGCATGTGTAATTGAGTTCCATAATTCTAATCCACATATGTGAACTTGGAAGGTGTTATCTCCTAGGTAACTACACACTTGTTCTTGCCTTGTTATTAATGACACATTCCTTATATCTGGAGCATCCATTTCCTATTGGCTGTGAGTCAAAATTCTAAAGGAATGATTCTATTCTGTGATCATTTTGAACCAATTCTTTTCTCCAAATTGATGAGCTACTGAAACAAAAAAAAAATTAGAAAACATCTTCTGTGTTCAAAATCAATGTATTCTAATTTTGTAAATAAACTAGTATTTTTTTAAAAAAAAGTTACTTTGTTGGCTGACTTCAGGATCAATACAAAAGGTCTAACTTCAGCTATAGAATTTTTTGGTTGTTAGCTGTCACTGAGACCTACTTATGATGACTCCATGAACACAAAGTAGAGACTCCAGAGGGTTTCCAAGACTCCCAGAAGCAGATGCTAGGGCTGATTGATGGGTACAGTTAGACCTAGCAACCTCCCGCTAGTTGTCTAGCATTTAACCCATTTATAACACTTTGAACTCCTCTATCTAAAAATAATGCTAAAAAATGTATCACTTGTACTAGCTTAAGATTTTGTTGAGGATGAAGCATCTACAATGATCTTATTCCAATGACAACAGGACACTTCCCAAGGTGGATCTCAGAATCTGCTGATGATAGAACCTTAGCTCCAAGCTTGTTCTCAATGTCAAGTATGAATTTTCTATATTAATACCACTCCAGTAAGAATCAGAAGGCCATGAAGTAAAGTACTTCCAGCCCAAAGAACCTGTAGAGAGTTAGGATGGATCTCAGTCCTCTAGATAAAGCAGAGATCCTAGAACATGGCAGAAAGATTAGGAATATTTGACTTGGGCTACGTCTTGGGATCCATATTATCCAATAAGAGGCTTTAAAGATTCTCTGGGTGGTGCAAATGTTGTGCATTTGGCTTTTAATTGAAAGATTGGAGGTTCAAACCCACTCAGTGATGCCTTAAAAGAAAGGCCTGGGAATCTAGCTTGATAAAACTACAAGGTTGACATCTCTACGAAGCTCAGTTCAATGTTGATGCACATGGACTTAACATTAGTTGGAATTGATCAGTGGCAACAAGTTACTGTTGTTATACATTCTAAACAATCTATTGGAGCTAAAATAAAAATGCTATGAAAACGGAAATAACAAATTTGATAAAATAATAGTAGAATATATATTTTACTTCTCTATTTGTCATCAGGAAAATTGATCTTTAGCTTCCAATTAGACGTTGAAAGGTATTTATGCAAGCATAAAGGTCTAGAGACTTTCAAAAACACCTTATGTAAGTGTACCAGTGGGGTATGCGTGTTAAGTAAACCAAAAGGAACAAGTTGAAACATTTCTTTTTTTTGCCCCCTTTTCCTTTTCAGGAACCACTGATTTGATTTACCCCTTCAATGTATAATTGAAATGTTCTCAAGACCCATCACCTCATTGACAGCTTCCTTTTCAAATCAAGACCATTGCCTCAGGTTACTCCTGAGAAAGCTTGGCTTCTTTTCATGTGCAATGACAATCACACCCTATTGTGCTTTTGAGATGTTCTTTGGGAAAACAAAGAGGCCATGAAGAATGTCCATTTTAAAATGTAAGAGCTTTCCATGTGCCCACGTTTTGCCACCAGGAGTTAGAAACCCGTCAGGAGTCAAAGCACAGATTTCTGGTCCAATTGGCATCACTGCACAGCTTTTGCCAACTTAAAATAAGGAGCAATGATAAGTAAGTCCTCTAGGAATATTCCCTCTATGGGATAAAAACCACTCTAGCTCTATCCCTTTTTTCAGGACAATTACATTTTTGTTACTGTAGAACCTATGAAGGCTAGAGCTCAACAAGACTGTCTTCTTTTTCACATTTGACAAGATTTCCACCTTTCACAGGGTCCATCTGACCAATTTAATATATATCACTGTTTATTAGTGGGAAATATTTGCATTTTTCTTCTCTAGCACCAGCAGCCAGGAAATTAAAAGGCACATTGCCATGGGAAAGTCTGCTGTTAGGGACCTCTCCAAAGTGATGAAGAGCAATGTTGTCTCTCTGGAGACTAAGGTGCGTCTGATACAGGCCATGGTCTTCGCAATCACTTGTTATGCATCAGAGAGTTGGACAATGACCAAGGAGGATAGGAGGAGAATTGATGCCTTTGAGCTGTGGTGCTGGAGAAGAGTATTGAGAATATCATGGACTGCTAGGAAAACAAACAGATTTGTCCTGGAAAGGGTTAAACCGGGTGGATCCTTGGAGGCAAGGATTCTGAGGCTCCGTCTAACATACGTTGGACATGTTGTGAGGAGAGACAGGTCCTTGGAGAAGGACATCATGCTTGGGAGGGTGGAGGGACAACGCAGGAGAGGAAGGCCCTCTATGAGGTGGATTGATTCAGTGACTGGGATAATTGGGATGGGAGTGTCAGAGACAGTGCGATTGGCACAGGATAGAGCGGAGTTTAGGGCTCTTGTACATAGGGTCGCTATGAGTCACAGGCGACATGATGGCACATAACAACAACAACAACAACAGCTGATTTCTGTCTTCTACAAGTCCTGACTTTCCCAGGTTTGACTGTACGCGGTCATATCAGGGCAAAATGCTTGCAAGGTGCTCATGTCATCCCTTACCTTACAGTCCTATCCCTCTTCATGCTTCAGTTGTTAGTTATGATCTCTGAATCCTTTTGAAAGTATCAGCACCAGCCGTGTGATTGTTCTGAACAGCATTCTTAATATTAAAGGAAATCTTTTTGTTTCTAGATTGCTTCCCTTAAGCTAATGCAAGCAGGTTGAATGGTGCCTCCAGGAGAAAAGAAAGATCATTTTATTTCATTTCACCCCAATGTACTAAGCAGAATAATCCTTAATGTTGTTGTTGTTGTCATTGTTGATTGTCTTGGGGTCGAGCACGACTCACCCTATGAACGAAAGGCTTGAAGCCCCTCTACAACTATCAACATTTATCAAAGTTCATAGAGATTCTGGAGGCATGTTATTTATGAAATGGATGCCACTCCTGATTATGCTCGATAAAATCATAAAATAGATGAATATCTTTGATTCCTGGGGCTCTGGTGGCCTAGTGTTAAGAAACTGCTCTGCAATCCCAAAGGCAAGCGGTTTGGATCCACCAGGTGTTTCATGGAAGAAAGAGGGACAATCTCCTCCTGTGCAATTAACTGCCTCTGAAAAACCCACTAGAGGGTCAGCTATGGTTCTGTTCTCAGTTGATAGGACACAACAACAACAACAACAACCCTTCCATGAAGCCCAAAGAGGTACACATGGTCAATGCACTCAGATGCTAAAAGGAATGAAGGTTGGAGTATGCCTAGAAGTACCTCAGAATAAGGGCCTGATCACCTACTTCTGATAAAACTATTCACTGAAAAACCTACAAAGCACACAGTTCTACTCTGGCACACATAGAATCACCATGAATCAAAAGAGACCTGACAGCAAGGAATTTAAACCTTCTATATGCAAGAACCCTCTGTCCCGAGAATCTCAGGGTTCTCCAGTTTACCCTTCTATAATGCAAGTTCCCTCCGTCCAGAGAATCTCAGGGCTTTCCATCAATTCTGGCTCTTTCTGCCACAGTGGCAAGTGGGCTGACGTGCCCATTCCTGTTGAGCCACTCCATGGATAGGTACACCCTCTACATGTAAGTCAGTTTAGGATGACAAAGTGTTATTCTCGCAACTCTGTTGGCTGCAACATTGCATATAGTGTGTATTACGAAGGAAACTTGGGCAAAGCACCACTATCAAGGCAAGTATAAGCGTAATTCACCCTAACTCAGATAAGACATAAGCTGGGGACTACCTGCTGCCTGTATTTATAACAGGACCATGCTGAAGTTTCATAGCTTATGCCACAAAAGAACAAATGGAATTTCAAACCTGAACTTGGGGAACGGTTTCTTGGTGTGGGACTTCAAATCATACCAAATAAGCGACTACTCACATTGCCTCCACGTAGTTCCCAGGAGCAAGCAAGTCTCCCTGGTGAGGTCTAAAGAAGCTTTCAGGACATCTCCTCGTCCTACTAAAGCCAGTGGCAAGAAGCTATCCACAGCCCCGAAGCTGAATGAGATCTGAATCTTATGGGCAAACTGGTGTCTTTCAGGTCTGTAATATGTTTCATTTGTAGATGCCATACTAAAATATCTTTTGGATAGACTTAAGTA
>NW_006399891.1:3280853-3284090 GCF_000299155.1 Elephantulus edwardii | reverse complement strand
TAATAATAAAATAATTATTTAAATTTTGTTGCATTTTAGAAGGTCATAGAAAATGGGAAACCATACAATAAGTAATTTGGACAAATGTGCCTGAGCACATTGTAATGAATACATTTTTATATAAATGAGTGTGTGTGTATGTGTGTGTACCAAACACCACATAAGTGCACAGTAATATCAAAATGATAGAAATACATAGACTTTTTTATTGGATGCTTTATTTTTTATTTTTAAATAAAATTGTATCTCAAATGTCTACAGAGAAGTTAGATTTCCATTGTTGCATGTTTTACTCCCCTCCCTTTCCATCCTTTTCCCTGTTCACTTTTTCTTTTTTTAATATTCATTGGTTGTTGTACAATTACCTACCTCCCACGTCCAAGTCCTCTTTGCAGTGATATACCTTTTATTCTGGGCTGATGTCGTATGTAAAATGCCTAATCATACATGCCTTTTAAACTGTTCTTTTCTTCATCTGTTCCAATGCAGTGGTCACTATCTATCCAATATTATCCTATTCTCCTCCCAACTCTCCATTCCAGACATGCTTTATAACAGTGGTGCTATGCAGCACTTAAAAAAACAATGAACTCGTAAAATATTACATAACATGTGGGACCCTGGAGAACGTCATGCTGAGTGAGATATCTCAGTCACAAAAATACATAAACTCTTAAATCCTGATTGAGCAGTTCCTGTGTTATAATCACCTGGGATTTACAGCTGTGGAAGGAATCATTGGAGAAGTTCAATATCAGCTGTGAAAACTAGGCCAGTGGCTGATTGCGGAAAAGACCATCAACTACTCATATACAAGTTCAAATTAAGGCTAAAGTAGTTCAAATCAAATCCATAGGAATCAAAATTTCACCTTAAATCTATCCCACCAGAATTTAGAAACCAACTCAGAAACAGGTTTGAGGCCTTGAACACTAAAAAAGACCAGATGAACTGTGGGAGGATATCAAGAATATCATCCATGAGAAATGCAAATAATCATTACAAGAGGAAGAATACAGGTAAATATGAAGGCCACGTAGTGTGAAGAGCTCCATGTACTCCTTACATACTCCTTTCCCTCAATAAATACATATTGAACCACCACAACAAGGCTGGGGACCTGCTGTAAAAGGTAATATATGTGCAAAATTATGGGAGCTTCTAAAGGGTGAGTCCATGATAAGACAGCAGCCTGTCATAAGTGACTATGCCTAGTGATGTAAGAGTCAAGAAGAGTATAGGGTCAGGGAGAAATATGTTGCATCTTCTACTGAGAAAAGAAATGAATAGACTGGACATCAGAGTCCAGATAGATGTCCCTTATATTCAATTTGACTCTACCATAACCTTGCCTTCCATGAGTAGGGAGTCAAGAGTCATGGATGGGATGGAAGAAACCTTCTTGCCAATGCGGGAAAAAACAAAAACAAAAAAAAAAACAAACAACCCTTGAGGACATAACTTGTCTTATCATTCAGTGCCCTATATGCCAGTTTTTAAAAATTATGTCTTCCAATCAGTGTCATGATATTAATAAAGATGCAAGGGGTAGTTTAAAAGCTTCATTTCTTAACCTGTCCGTGAAGAGAACCTGTGTGGTTTTCAAGAAATTCAATGGCTAGCAACGTGCCTTGTTTAGAGGCTCATTCCTTCCACCATAGGCAGATAAAGATCATCCACCACTGTTTTGCCTGCCTGCAAAAGCATTAAGCCCTGAGGAACTATACTCCTTTTCCATTTGAATGGTGCCACATCACATTAGTTCCAGTGATGAGATGCTGCAGTACTGTTATATACAAACCAAGGGGTTTTATCTGACCTGTTTCTTAAGAATAAGGAATTTCTGAAATTAGAATTAATAGACTGGGGCACCCTTACCAAGACCCAAATACCTATATTAATCATATTTTCATTTTCATTTGCCATTTCGGTAGAAGGAGTGAGGAGGGGGGAAAGGTCAGTTGTTTCCAAATAGAGAAAAACACTAATTTATGGGGGAAGGCTTAAATGTTATTGCAGTCAAGACAGATCTAGGGTAATAATATTGAAAGCATTCATAAGGAATGGGAATACCTTTGAGTAAAAATGTTATCAACATTTTAAGATCATATGGTGCTGCTTTTTTGCCAATCAATCATTCATTTTCTGTTGTCATCAACTTGAAGATCCCTTTGAAGCCAACTGTGCCTGTGCCTTATACATCTTGCCAGATTTATTGCAATCCTCTATGGTAAACTCATTCTTGTATTGCCAGCTCATCAGCCAGTTAAAAGTCAAATGTTAAATGAACAGACAGACTGCAGTTTACAATTTTATGAGTATCCTTTGTGAGCTATCAAAGCTGTTTTCAGAATTCTTTTAAACATCAGAAATGGCACACAGTTAGCCTGGGTGTTACCTGATGCGCCAAATGGAGTCAGTTAACCTCTAATTTATCCAAGATCCCTTAAGTAAGCATGTCATGATCGTCACTGATTGGATGGTGAAAAATAATTGTGTTGCCTCTGAAGCACATCCTACTTGTAAAAATATCCTCTGTCTTCTGTCTCTTTCTGCTTCTGAATTGCTACTGCTCTGATAATTCTATCCATGTACTTCACGATTTTATTTTAGAAAATTTAGATTACAAACTGATCTCACAAAGAACAATTGCAATAATAACTAATATTCATGCCTCAGCACAAAGATAAGAGAGTGACTAGAATGCATTACAGCTTGGAGCCAAATGTAATCAGAACTATAGCTTGAAACGGCTCCCCAGCCAAAAAATACACCCACCCCTGCTCATCTAATCCCCATTCTACCAACACTGAGACATAAAAAGAAATAAATGCTTTTAAGTTGTTGTGATTTAGATGTGATTCATTGTACAGTATCTGACTGGTACACAAATCTTTAAAAAGTGTGAATCTTTGTGAATCTTAACAAACTACAGATAGTGTTGCAAAGAGTAGACATTCCAGAGCATTTAATTGAGCTCAAGGGAAACCTGCACGTAGATCAAGAAACAGGCATTTCAACACAACAAAGTTTTGAGCATGGTTTAAGATAAAAAAATGCATGAATCAGGATTATTTCCTTTCCCTGTATTTATTCAATCAGTAAGCTGAGCAAATAACGCAAGAAGCTGAGCTCTGTTAAGAAGAATATGGTATCATGGTTGGGGAAGACTCTAAAACAGACTTTAATATGGAGATAATACAAGTTTGCTTACAGAAAAAGATGAAGACTTGAAGC
>NW_006399891.1:3278542-3280143 GCF_000299155.1 Elephantulus edwardii | reverse complement strand
GCCCGCAAGAGCTAAATAGGAACTTACTGTATATTGAAGGGGAGTTTTGCCCTAATTCATGGATTGTGCAAAAATGAACTGCTGTTGGGTTTGATTGATTGTAGATGGATTGTGGTGTGGTGTATTTGCAACTTAACACGCTTAATTAAAAAAATCTTTTTTCTTTTAGTAATAAAAAAAAGAATGCCATTTTATTTGAATACACACTCAGTAGCACTGAAGAAGCAGACCAAAAAGCAAAACATCCTTATTGTAATGGACAGATCTGCTGTAAGAAACATTTTTCAAGTTGTAAAAGGATATCACTTTGAGAACCAGTGTGGTTCTGACCCAAGCCATGGGATTCTCAATTGCAATACTAAAGGATTCTATAGGCAAAGTCTAGAATGATATAAGTAGTATCAAAAAGAAGATTAAAGGAATACACAGTCATTGTAACAAAAAAGAATTGATCTTTAACAAATCTTTGCTGAAGAACCAAATGGGAAGGAAAGAAGAAGTTAAAGCTGCACTGAAGGAGTCCTGGTAATGCAGAGTGTAACCTCAGGCTACTAACCATGAAATTAGTAGTTCAAATCCACCAGGGACTCTTCAGGAGAAAGATGGGCAGTCCACTCCCATAAAGATTGATAGTCTCAGAAACCTGATGAAGAGTCCCTAAGAATTGCTGATGTAAACACAATTATCAAGATTTATAGATTATAGTTTAGTGTTACTTGCAGGGAAATGTAATCTTAAAAGTTTAGATTAGTAAAGAAGAATTGCAGAAAAGCAACGACATATGCATTCAACTTAAGAAGTTGAAAAGCTATTTAAAAAAGTTGAAACGTGAATAAATGAGAAATAAATAAATAGATCAATCATTAGAGTGGAAATTAATGAAGAAAAAATAAAAATACATAACAAACGAGATCATATAATTATTTTTAAATTTAAGACAAAATTAAGTACTCCTTGAGACAGGAACTCTGCTGGGGTAGTCCGTAGGAAATTGTGCTGCTGACCCAAATGTGGCACCTCTTGGCAGTTCAAATCCACCAACAGCTCCATGGAGGGAAGATGGGAAACTTCTTCGCACGCAACTTACTACTTTCTAAAAATCCACTAGAGGGTCAGCTGTGAGTACACAAAATCACAGCAGTGATTTTGAGTTTGAGTTTTTCTAGAAAGTTCAATTTAAAAACAAAGCGGTTATAAATAAATAATCAATCTGGGAAATAAAAGAAATGGCAAAGCTATGCCATGGTCTTTGCAATCACTTGCTATGCATCAGAGAGCTGGACAATGACTAGGGATGCTATAAGGAGAATTGATTCTTTTGAGCTGCAGTGTTGGAGAAGAGTGTTGAATATACCGTGGACTGCTAGGAAAACGAACAGGTTTGAACTGGAGAGGGTGAAGCTGGGCTGCCCCTTGGAGGCAAGGATTCTGAAGCTTTGTCTGACACATTTTGAGCATGTTGCAAGGAGGGACCAGTCCTTGAAGAGGGACGTCATGCTTGGGAGAGTGGAGGGACAGCGCAGGAGAGGAAGACCCTCGATAAGATGGATTGATTCAGTCACTGAGGTAATAACGGGGGCAGATGTTTTGGAGATAGTGAG
>NW_006399891.1:3275806-3277742 GCF_000299155.1 Elephantulus edwardii | reverse complement strand
CAATTCTCCTTCTATCCTCCCTGGTCATTGTCCAACTCTCTGATGCATAACAAGTGATTGCGAAGACCATGGCCTGTATCAGACGCACCTTAGTCTCCAGGGAGACACCATTGCTCTTCAGTATAACTAACTGAGAAGTATAACTAACAAAATTCAACAAGAACTTAATGACAAGAGTGTAACAATTCTAAAAATTACACTGAAATAGAAGTAAATAATTAGAATTACCTTCTGGTCTTAAAACTATGAATATTTAGTGTTAAGGAATTATTAACTCTCCTGAAGTTGATGCAAGTAAAATAAAACCTCAACTTTTCTGAAAAAGTGAAAAATCTTGTATTTACACATTTCTGAGGAGCAAAGATTCATAAATAACCAAAATATTCGCATAGAAAAAGAATCAAATAGAAGGGCTTTCCATAGAGCTTCGTAAACTCAGTTACAGTAATGTAAATAACTTTTTTAAAACCCAGGTGGTATTATCACAAGAACAGAAAAGGCAACCTATCCAGCAAATAGGAATTCCAAAAGCAAGCAACTTATTGTAACTTGCGGAGTAAGGATAGAACCCAGTTCAGTGCCAAGATAGACAGTTTATTAAAGAGAAACTGCCGAGCTGGTCCTTAAGCAGAAAACCAGCCCCACTGAAAGTTATAGAAGGGTTTTATATTGTCTTAGAAGAAACTTGGGGAAGGGGATGCTCACAGATGTTTTTTAAAGGATAGGGAAGTGGGCTGGGGTCTCAGATACTATTTCTAGTAAAAGAGGCAGAGCAAATTCACATACTTGACAGAGAGAAACAGCTACAGCTACTGCTGCTTGTGATTGGATCGTTTCAGTGGCCATTCTAGGAAAGGAAGGAATGGGTTCTGCAGCCCTAATAGTTATTAATTAAATTGTGATACTTTTGGACATGTTGTAAGGAGAGACAGGTCCTTGGAGAGGGACATCATGCTTGGGAGGGTGGAGGGACAGCGCAGGAGAGGAAGACCCTCGATAAGATGGATTGATTCAGTCACTGAGGTAATAACGGGGGCAGATGTTTTGGAGATAGTGAGATTGGCACAGGATAGGGCAGAGTTTAGGGCTGTTGTACATAGGGTCGTTATGAGTTGTAGGTGGCTCAATGACACATAACAACAACAACATATTGATACAACAAAGTTTAGAAAGATAGTAAATATTATGAACAGCTTTTGTCTATATTTGAAAATTGATGAAATCACAAATTTATTAAAAATATAACTTATCAAAACTAAAGAAGAAAGTCTGAGTAGTACTGGGCATTAAATAAATTGATACGGCTGTGTAAATGCTGATTTGGTAAAGTTCAATGGTGTTACACAATTTGGCAGGAGGGAAATATTGAAAATTAGAAGTAGAAGATAATGTATTTAATCTGAAAAAAATCATTTCTAAATATCTATAGCAAAATTTTTTTCAGTAAAGAGAGATGAACATTTCCTATCACATTTGGAATGAGGCAAGAAATTTCTATGACCATGTGCATTTAATATGTGTACCAATAAACAGTCCTAGTACATTAAGAAAATTAAATGAATGAAAAGTATTCTTAGAAAAGAAAAAATGTTATTCTATTATAATTCAAGATTTTACCAATAGTACAATGCACATAAAGAATTTTATATTGGTCAACGTGCCAAAACGTGTATTTCTCCATAATAAAAACAAATAACTACCTAAAAATAGAATAAATATTATGTACACCATTTATAATGCCAGCTGGAAATAAGATACTGAGAAGTATGTTGTTGTTATGTGCTGTCGAGTCACCTGCGACTCATACCGACCCTATGTACAACAGCCCTAAACTCCGTTCTGTCCGGTGCCAATCACACTGTCTCCAACACTCCCATCCCAATTATTCCAGTCACTGAATCAATCCACCTCATAGAGGGCCTTCCTCTCCTGCGCC
>NW_006399891.1:3274046-3275291 GCF_000299155.1 Elephantulus edwardii | reverse complement strand
TTCTATGTTGATGGGCTGTTGCAGTCATTTTTGGATAATCTTCAGCAGAATCTTGCTTGCATGTGATATCAATGATATTGTTTGATAATTTCCACTCTGTCAGATCACTTTTCTTCGGGATAGGAACAAATATAGATCTCTTCCAGTGTCACAACTTGGTGAGCACATCCAGAGCAGTAACTATTTGTTGAAATATTTCAATCAGTATTCCATCAATTCTTCTGTGTCCATCATGACTCTGTATACTTTTCCATCTTCTTTTAATGCTTCCTTGATCATTTAATACAAATAGAAGAGGAAAATATTCATGTGCATCTTTATTGATCTAAGTAGAAAGCAACTCTCAAACAAGAAATTAGGTTGATGTTCTGTGCCATGGAGTCAGAATCAACTCATAGGACTCTTCAGTAAGTTTTGAGAGGCAGTACGACACAAGGCAAGCGATTGCCCATTTTTCTTCCATGGAGCAGCTGGTAGATTTGAACAGCATGCCTTTGGATTGGCAGCTCAAGTCCTTAGCATTAAGCCACTTAAAAAAAATACTGACCATGAAACAAAAAGTTAATAAATTCAATCACATTAGAAATAATTGTAAATTCAACTATATTGGACTTTTTGGCATTCAGTAGGAGCTGAACATCAACAGGAACTAACAACTTTTCCCCCTCAAGAAAAAAAAATTAACAGGTAGTAAAGTAAAAAAGTAAATAAAACCTCACAAGACACAAATGAGAAGTATTTCTAGTATATATACATACAACAAAGGATTACTATTTAGGAATATGAAAATATTTTAAAATAAGTAATGAAAATATGAACAAGCATACATTTTAAAATTTAAATTATATTGGATCCTATCTGAGATTTCATAAGAGAAGAACCATAAATAATAATTGTGAAATTTAAACAAGACAATGAAAAGTAAGGTCAGTATTGAATCCAATGTTATAGTCCCTACTTTTGCAGTAATAAGTTTTAATAAATTTAGTAAAAACATGCTGTTATTGTTGTTGTGTACTGTGGAGTCAGAATTGGCCCATAGCTGACACTCCCAAGGGTTTTCAGAGGCAGTTAATTGCACAGAAGGAGATTGTTCATCCTTCTCCCATTCAGCAGCTGGTGGGCTTGAACCATGAACCTGACTCAGGATTGCAGCACAGCTTCTTGCCACTAGGCCACCAGAGCTAAAGATATAGGGCACTAAAGTTTGGCTAATAGTAGTTGATGTAATTTATGTCAATAAGA
>NW_006399891.1:3271858-3272601 GCF_000299155.1 Elephantulus edwardii | reverse complement strand
GTCAGCTATGGGTCAGTTCTGACTCCTCGGTATTCAACAACAACAACAAAGTTGTGTGATAGGTATATTTATAGTAACCACAAAAAGAAGAGCGGCTACTGAATCTGCTTATATAACCAAATACCTCATTGAATTTGGGTTTCTGATTCGGAGGTTTAGGGTCATGGTTTCTTGAGACAACCAGTTATTTGGTCTGCTGATGTCTTTAGTGATTCTGATCTATATCTTAATTGGCTGCATAGATCCTGGGGTCTTAAAAGCCTACAAAGAATAAAAAAAAAATTGATAATTATTTACCTCAACAGGATAAAAGAGAATCAAGGAGAGAGAAAGAACTGAAATACATACCTATTACATATGAGTACAAATGCAGTATTGGTCACAATGCAATAAAACTGGAGAGTACACAGGTACCATTACTGAACATTTCTTTCAAAGATTTGATCAGAAAAGGTGAAATACAGAAAAGAATTTCAAATTTTTATGGAATCCAGGCTTTCTGGATCTACAGAAGTTAGGTAAAATCTATTATCTCTTAGTCTGAGACAATCTTTAATCTTGTTGTTGTTGTGTTGTTATGTGCCGTCCAGTCGTTTGCGACTCATAGCGACCCTATGCACAACAGCCCTAAACCCTGCTCTATCCTGTGCCAACCGCACTGCCCCTGACACACCCAACCCGATTACCCCAATCACCGAATCAATCCATCTCATAGAGGGTCTTCCCCTCCTGCGCTGTCCCTC
>NW_006399891.1:3247979-3271758 GCF_000299155.1 Elephantulus edwardii | reverse complement strand
ACCCTCCCAAGCATGATGTCCCTCTCCAAGGACCCGTGCCTCCTGGCAACATGTCCAAAGTATGTCAGACGAAGCCCCAGAATCCTTGCCTCCAAGGAGTAGCCTGGTTTAATCCTCTCCAAGATGAATCTGTAAAATATCCCTTGAAAATATTTTTAAAGCAACACTTTCGTTTAACTAGTAAAGCATATCTGACTTGAGCATTGTGCTTTTTAAAATGCTACGTATATGAAATCAAACTGACAGCAGTTACTCCAAAGATGAAACAGGAAACCCAAGTGCACTTGCATTTATGTTAATGTGAGAAGAATGATTTTGAAAAGGTGAAAGTAGTTGTACAACTTTAAGAATATAAACAGTATCACTGAGTTGCGCCTGTGGGAGCTTTTCAATTGATATATGTTTTGTAGCATATATTCCTAAGAACAATAAAAATAAATCATTTTAAATAGATTATTGAGTTTGAATTCCAGATATACAATTGATTGTTTCCCATTTAACTATGGAAAGTCACTTAAGATTATAATTCAATAAAATGTCACTTTATTAAATACCGTTTTGGAAAACTACATGGGATAAAAATAAAAACAGCAACTTGAAAATTTTGATAGAAAGTTTAGAAAACAGCAAGTTTATGTTCACAGTAAAGGAATAATTTGGAAAACAAGGCTGAGAATGGTTTCACAACTTGAAGATTATCATCAGTCTTACTGAACTGTCTATATAGAAATTAATTCCCTTATGTATTTTTACTATGTATGTGTTTACAAATAAAATTAACTTAATCATTGACTCCAAGTTGGAACCAACTCATATTTGACTGTCCATAGATTTTCCAAGGTTATAGTCTGCATAGGAGGAAATTACTCAACTTTCTCCCTAGGAATTGCTGATGGAATTGAACAACCTAAGAGATAAACCTTTAGGTGAACAGTGCAACTCTTTACAGACAAGGCTACCAAAGTTCCCTCAGTAGCAAGAAAAGAAAACAATCTTTAAAAAAAAATCCATTTGAAAGAAAAGTTTAGTAAAGACAGGTTTTCTGAGCTATGGCTTTGAATATAAATTAGTTTCAGCCATTTAAGGAACACATGTTAGTATTAATCATATAAAGCTGAAATTTGCACATTCTGTTAAATACATTCCAAAAGAGTCTTGCTCTATGCAGCAGGAATCATGGATAAAAATGCCCATAGCAACATTTATTTTAATAAAGGAAAAACTACAGGACAATGAAAAATAAATAAGATATACATAGCAATATGGGTGGATTCTAAAATATGCCCTTAAATGAGAATAATAGCTTGAAAATTATATTATGTATTTTAAACTATCATAAACAATTATTCCAATTAATATATTTGCAAACATGTACATTAAATAAAATTACTTTTTTCAAAAAGCAAATGAATAGTAAACTTGAAAACTCTAGTTGGAAACAAGGAAAAAAGGTAAAGAGAGGAAAGTATCTCACATATACAACAACACTGATGAGGTTCTAGCTTTTAAGCTTGCCAGGAGTTCAGGATTATTGTTATGCTTTATAAATCATTGTTGTTAGGTGCTGTTGAGTTGTGTGTAACCCTATGAAAATGGACCTGACCATGTCCTGTCCTGTGCCATCCTCACAACCTCTGACATACTTGAGCCCATGGCTGCAGTGATTATATCAATCCAGCTGGTTAAGGATCTTCCTCTCTTTAACCAACCCTCTACTTTTCCAAGCATAGTGTCCCTCTCCAAAAAATAACCTCTCCTAGCAGCATGTCCAAAGTATGTGAGCTTAAGCTTTATCACTTTTGCCTCTATGGAACACTCTGGCTGCATATTCTCCAAGATATATTTGTTTGTTCTTTTAGCAGTCCATAGAATATTCAAATTACATAGATAAAAATATAGATGTGTTTAACATATATTATACTGTATGTACCTCAGAGGATCCACTTCCTAAACAACATGTTTCTTTAAACTCTCCGAACTTTGATAAATGACAGTAGTTATAGAAAGGTTTCAGGCCTTTTGTTCATAAATAGGGTCACTATGAGTCATGCTCAACTCAACAGTAATCAACAGCAACAACAACAAATTAGTATAATTGATAGCATACTCTTACAGTTATTTATGGTCTCCATAATACAGAATTAAAGCAAATAATTAAAGTAGCTATGTTGTTGTTGTTAAGTGTAAAGTAGCTATTATGTAAGGTTAGATAATATTGTACAGCAGGTTAGTAATTAAAGGTAGAATAAAGCCTTTGTGCTAAGATATGAGGTACATGCTAGACAAAGGCAAGAGCTAATAATTGTCTTCATTCCTTACAAATGTATTAGAGATATAGAAAACTACAAGTTCAAGGAGTGTGCAGATATAAGCCGTATCCTGATTCAGGGACACAGTGGGAAGTGGTTCCATGAAACTTCTAATCTGCTAATTCATAAAATGTGTTTGGAAGTGTTATAGATTAAATTGTGTGCCCCAAAAATATTTGTCAACTTTGCTGGGCCATAGTTCTTGGTGGTTTGGCATTCTTACAGTGATATGACTTGACATTTATGTGATAATATCATCATCCCCACCTCTCAAGATATGAGCAGGCAGAGAGTTTTAAGGGCAACAGTCTTGCTCAAGTTCTGATTCTATGTAAGGAGAGTTTCCTTGAGAGTGGCCTGCAATACCTTTTACCTTAGGAGAGATTAAAAGAGAAGGGAGTAGCAAAGGAAGGACAACTGTACCACTAAGAAAAAAGAACTGAAAGCAGAGTACATGCTGTGGATCTAGGATCCTGTGCTGAGAACCTCCTAGACCCAAAAGAAGATGAATGCTAAGACAAGGAATGTCAAGGCCACAGATATTGTAAGGAACAAAAACCTTCTCCCAGGGCTAAAAGAGAGAGAAATCCTTCTCTTAGGACTGATGCTTAGAGTTTGGACTTCTAGCTTATTAAATAGTCAAGAAAAATTTTTATTTTTGAAGTCATTTACTCCTGGGATTTCTATTACAGTAGCACTAGCTAACTAACACACTCATGAAACATGATTGAATCTCAGTCACACTGAGTGAGAGAAGCCAAATCAAAGAAGTGCATATTATTATTAAAAGCAAATAAAACTCTAAAAATCGAAGGCACACTAGTGGTTACCTGCAAATGGGATGTGGTGAAGTTGTGAGGATGAGCAAAAAGAAATAACAGAAAAAAATGTTAAGGAAAATTTTTATGATAATGTTGTTGTTAAGTGCCATCGAGTTGCAGGCAACTCATAGCGACCCTATGAAGAAGAATCCTTAACATTTGTCTGTCTTTCATCCTCTCTCCAGGTTCATAGGGTTTCTGGAGGTAAGCTACTAGGGAAGTGGATGCCACTCCTGCTTCCAAGCTTCTTTTAATCGGGGAGCCTCATCCCACACTCCGCATTGGGTAACCAACAATTAACGCATTTGACACATCAGTGTTACAGTGTTAGCCTCACAGCAACCACAAGTTACAGCTGTACGCAAGTGGACACACCAGGGCTGTATGACTTAGAGGAATGTTTAAACAAAAACAATGAAAGACAGGCCCGAGGGCCGTGGATTAAGTCACCCACCTTTGTCTTGGTGGCATCGCTTTCTGTCCACTGGGCCAACTCGTCTTTCTCTATGTTGATGTTATTGTTTTTAAGTGCTGTGGAGTCACAAGCGACTCATAGAGACCCTATGAAGGAGAGTCCTCAGTGCTTGATAATACATAATAGATGGCTCCACAGTTGTAAATTTATGTTAAAAATGCAAATTGTACACTCTAAATTCCCAAAGTTATTGTACATCATTTTTACTTCCACAAAGATATTTAGAGAGAGAAGCTGGTGAGAAAAGTATCATACAACAAGAAAAAATGTTTATACTTTTAATGGATAGGGCCAAGATTTCTTCATTTTTAAAGTGCACTTGGGGATCCTGTTAAAATGCAGATTCTGACTCAGTAGTCTTCAAGTCAGCCAAGAATCTGCACTGCCCACTAATTCTTCTAGCTTTCCAGAGATTTTTATGCTGATCTCAAGGAATCAGAGTTTGGGTCTTAAAGCTCTGAAACAGTGTTCTCAGTACAGTATAGTTGACTGTGGGTTCACCTGGGGAGGCTCAAATGTGTATGTGCATGCACACTTGTGTGTACACACACATTGTTAACCTCCCATCTCCTGAGATTCTGCTTAGACTGATATGGGGTGAAACCTGGGCATTGTTTTAAAAATCTCCAGGTGATTCAAGCATGTCTTCCAAGGGAAATGCCACACTGCCTTTGGCTGTGCCTGAAGCTATACCAGATGGCTTCTCAGTGAGATCAACTGTGTGCAAAGAGGCACATGCCATTTGCCTAAGAAGTTAATAGCCCTGATAATTAGAACAACAGTATGCTTGAAACACTAGAGTATTGTTTACAAAACTGGATCCTGGGCTGATAGCTATTATATATTCCTATAGTATCACCCAACTCCATGGTTACAAATAAACCCTTCTTCAAAACTTGCCCCAGGGAATTCCCCGGCACAGCATGACTTGTTTTCCTTCCAGAACGCAACATCTTCCCTTTCTTCACTGCACCTACTCTCAGCCTCCTGATGCCTCATCAATCCTAGAATGTCCTATTGTCTTAGTCCTATTGTGGCTTCCTATTAGTGCCAAGCTGGCCTCTCACCCAAATACCTTTGCTTCAAATAAAGTCAGAGTTTTAGGTACTTTATCTGTCAAGAGTCAGGAAAATTGAAGATCGTCTACATTTTCCAGATATGGAATTAAAGTAATACACAGACTGGAAATATTGGGGAAGTTGTTGTTAGTTACTGTTAAATGGACCTCTGGTTCATGGTAACCCCAAGAATAAGACAGAGAAGAATGCTCCATAGAATTGTTTTGTATGTAATCTTTACAGAAGCAGACCACCAAGTCTTTTTGTGTGGAGCCACTTGGTATGTTCAAACCACCTCCCTTTCAGTTAGCATTCAACGGTAAAGCCCTTACACTACCTAAGTTCTTTGTGGAGAGAACAGTAAAGCTGCCACCAGCAAGCTAAACATATGGCACCTTCATTGGGAAATTCAACTGAATCCTCAAAACTTCTGAGATGCTCCCATCAGGCTCTCAGTCTTCAAGAAGAAGTGAGTAGTTCTTGGGGTCACATTTGTTCACCACTGGTCCTTTTAAAATTTCTCCTTTCTCCTTTCTCTGCTTTCCAAATCTTCAGATTAATTCAGGCTCTATCCATGAATCATATATAGATTGGGATTGCGGGAAATGTTAATCTCCTCTAAAAGAAAACAGTACCAGTGATACTGAATTAGTCACCATAACCCATAGAATGTTGAATATTTTTCATGTGTGTCCTCAAATCTCCACACTTCTTTACTTACTTTGTACTCTTGTTCTCTTGCTTCTGACAACTGGTCAGATGTGGCCATTTGGAGATGTCATAGAAATTGGAAAATGAATGAGGTCAAGAAACATATTTCTCTAAGGCTGTCACAGGGTGGAAACATTTCTTTCTTGAGGGACATAAATCCTGTCAGAAAGTGCTCTCTATAAAGCACTTTGTCTAAGTAATAATGAATATTCCTTGGTGGCCTAGTGGTAAAAAGCTGTGCTGAAATCTCAAAGGCACACGGTTCAAATACACCACCTGCTCTGCAGGAGAAGGATAGACAATCTCCTCCCCTGTGGTTTACTGTCTCTGAAGACCCACGGGAGGGTCAGCTATGGATGAGTTCTGACTTGATGGTACACAACAATAATATTGACCTTTAGGTCTTAGGAGAGCAAGATCCTATTGGTTTTCCATAACCTTGACTACATATTTTTCTTTATTAAATACTCCTCAATTATTCAGAGCCTCTGTCTTTTTCTTGACCGGTTTCTGAAACACTAATTACCAGTTGCCTCAAGTCAGTTCTGACTCATGGTTTTTCCATGGTCATCAGAGTAGAACTGTGTTCTGTTGGGTTTTCAATGGCTGGTTTCTCAGAGGTAGGTTGCCTGGTCTTTATTCCAAGGTACCTCTGGGTGCACTCCAACCTTGAATGTTTCTCTCAGGAGCCAAGATCATTAGTGATTTGCACCACTGAGGTGCTAATGAAAGAAATGAGGAAGGGGAAGGGATAGGTGAAGGAAGACATATTTTCTTGTTATTCTTAGGTGTCATTGAGTTGATTCCAACTCACAGCAACCCTATTAACAAGAGATGGAACCCTGGCCATATCCTGTACCATTCTCATTTTGAGGAAATTATATCAAAACATGCTTGACTTTGAAGCTAAAGCATGAAGAGCGAATATATCAAGTCTTACATGAAAAGGGAAGCTCCAAGAGAAAGTGGTCATTGTTTATCTTGGTTTTGCTGTCCACTGACCTTGATAAAAATTATTTCTCTGGTTAAATAGAAAAATATCTGTGAGTTATGCTTCTGAACTTAAGAAGCTATATTTTTGTTTCAGGTTCTAGCAGATTTTTGCCAATTAATTCATTTATTCTTCTATTTCACAGGGCTGTGCATTGTGACACAGAAGCATTTTAATCTGGGGAATCACTGAAGCTTATTTTATCAGGATAATAAATTTCTAATTTTACATCACTTAGTTTTATGACACTCTGTTAAAGAATACTTCTATCCATGTGTATAGCACAGGACTTTACACACTGGCAATGCATAACAAATAGTTATAGAAAAAATTGGTCAATGTGTGAATGCAATAATGGTGTTTGTAATCATAATGACACCAAAGAGATTCTAATCTTTTGAGTCCTCAAACAAGAGGCAAACATGTCACATATGCCCCACTAATCAACACATTTGATTGGCAAAGGCTCATCATAGGTATTAAGAAGAAATTATTATGTGTAAAATTTCATATTAGTAAAAAAATATAATTTCAGGAGAAGACAAAAAAATGAGACAGGCAGAAGTGCTGACAGATTGTAAAAATAGCTCATTTTACAAATTACCTGGGGTTTTTTGGTCCTAAATCATCACCTTGGTTACAGAGAATAGAGTAAACTGATTCAGACTAAAAAAAATAAAATGGCATTAAAAACCTCTCTAGTTGGGGAAATTCTCAGGAATACTCATCACCTCTGACTTCAGTGGATGAAAGTCACCTGTCCTCATACCTGGCTCATTAGAAACTAGCAGCGATGACTCCAAAGTGGAATTCTTTCATTCATTATTCAATACTGGTATATTTTGGTATAAAAGACAGTATGCATGCAAAATCTCCCTTTGAAATGAAAAATCCCTAGTGTTTTAAAAGTGTTCAACAATCCTCTATTCAAATGTGTGTCCTAGTTAAGAGAGTTTAAAGTCATATACATAAATGAATATTTTTAATATTTATTTAAGCAAAGTTCTTGAACTTTGAATCTCTGTTATTGATCTTCAGAGTAATACCTTGTCCCAATTACCTACATGGACAAAAAAAGAATCTCTTCTGGCTTAAAGAAACAACTGGAAGTTGCACAGTTTTAAAATTTTGACCTAGTGGCAAGAAGTTGCATTGCAATCCCAAAAAGGCATGTGGTTCAAGGCCAACAGCTGTTCCATGGAAGAAGGGTGGGCAATCTCCTTCCGTGTGATTAACTGCCTCTGAAAACCCACCGGAGGATCAGCTATGGGTTGGTTCCAACTCTATGGTACACAACAACAACAACGTATTTATTTTAGTAGATTAAAAGAGTAAAACAGGTAAGGTCTGTAGGTCATTTAGTATCAAGAACTAATATATACACTCAAGAATTTTGGTTTAAAATCTTCCCTTCAATGAACAAACATTTACTTTCATGAAAATAAAATTAATCTAAAAATAATGTATACACTGATAGTAGCTTTGACTCATTCACTACCACCAGTAAGATAAATAACTGAAGTGTCAAAAAAATTATTTGTAGATAAGCACAAGTGAATTTCAAAAAATAAGACAAGAACTCAACCCAAAGACTCTATATGATTATTATTTTATGTTTTAGAATTGATAATTATAAAAGGAAATCCCATTTGAAAGTTTGAAAATGAACAATCTCCATGCCTAAGAAATAGAAAGTCTATAATAAAGCAATTAACAGCAGATGTATATTATGAAATAATTCCTTATTCCATTTTCCTTGTGACTAAAAGAAGGCAGACGCTGGGACAAGGTAGGAGTGGTCACTTGCGGAGGTTGGGGGAATGAGGGACTGGGTGCGTTTCCCAACCTTTAAGGTAATTAGTCTAAAGGTAGTTCACTCTGAGCACTAGGTTGACTGAAACCTGAAGTTTTACTGGTTTGCAGAACCCCAGGACAAACTTGGTTTTGGTGACAGAGAAGATCAAGTTGTCAAGTGAGGAAAGAAGTTCAAGACAGAAAAAAGCCAGAAGGGGGTAACTCCAAATTCTATGCTTAACCTCTGAGAAAAATCCCTGGCTCAATTTTAAAATACATCCAAGTTAGACAAACTCCAGGTGGCTCAGCTAAGGATAATAAAAAGAAATCAATATTCAACTTCTGTACCCAAAAAGGAGGTCGAGTTAGACATTTTCGTTCAGCCAATAAACTGCCTGCTAGAACAAAACAGAGTGAGGATGGAAGTCAACAACTTTGCAGAGAAATAGAACAGTGTCTGACCAATTTATAATCACAATGTTCAAGATACAGTCCACAATCATTACTCTTGGGGAAATCAGAAAATTTTGACCCATATTCAAGGTGAAATATGATTAATGGAGATGGTCTCTAAATAGCCTAGATATGAAAATTACTCGAAAAATATTTTAAGCCTTTCTTTTTCTAAATATCCTCAAGATTTAACTACATAAATTGTAAATGAAGTCAAAACACTAGTTGAATAATATTTATTCAGTCTTGCACTGTGAGGAAAATACCTTGGCACAGAGATCTTGAACTCCTTGAAGTTGATGCCAGAATACAGTGGTCCCAGAAGAGCATGGCAAGCAACTCTTTCAACCTCAGTTTTATCCCATACTTCAAGGGAAACCACATGCCCAGCTGTGGACATGTCAAACCCACAAATTCACTGCAAGAGTACAATACTGCATGTGATTAATGTTCAAGAAGACACACTGGGGAGATGTCTGGGCAAGTCCACGAGGCAACATGGGACTTTCTGTGCAGATTGTGAAATGGGTTTCTCATGAGAAATCTATAATTGGACTAGGAGGCAGTTGTCAGAAAAGAGCAAAGAGATACTACATGGTTCAAAATCAAGAAGAAACTGTGTCAAGGATGTGACCTGTTGTCATACCTTTTTAATATGAGTGCAGAACAGATAATTCAGGAAGTTGGGCTTTATGAGGAGGAGTGTGGCATCAAGATTGGAGGAAGGCTCATCAACAACCTGTGTTATGCAGATGGCATAACATTGCTTGTTGAAACTGAGGAAGACCTGAAAAATTTGGTGCAGTCTGTCAAGGGAAGTCTTCAATATGGTTTGAAGCTCAACGTCAAGAAGACAAAGAGTCTTACCACTGGGCCAACTAGCAGCACCATGATGGATGGAGAAGAAATTGAGGTTGTTAACAATTTCAACTTCCTCAGCTCCACAATCAACACTTTTGATATCAGCAGTTAGGAAATCAAAAGACATGTTACATTGGGAAAGTTTCATGCCAAGGTCCTCTCTAGAGTGCTAAAGTACAATGAAGTCATTCTAGAGACTAAGGTGCACCTGATCCATCCAGGTCTTTGCAATTACTTGTTTTGTCTCAGAGAGCTGGTCAATGACTAAGGATGACACATATTGATGTCTTTGGGTTTTGGTGCTGGAGAAAAGTATTGAATATACCACAGACGGCCAGAAGAAATACATCTGTCTTGGAGAGGGTGAAACAAAATCTCTCCTTAGAGGCAAGGATACTGAAGCCCTGCTTCACATGTTTTGGACACATGGCCAACAAGGATCAGTCCTTGGAGAAGCACGTCAGTTTTGGAAAGGTGGAGGGATAGATAGCACAGGAAAGGAAGACTCTGCATGAGATGGATTGACATGGTTAACTGGGAGAGTGGGATTAGGTGTGTTGACATCATTGAGACTGGCTCAGAATAAGGCAGGACTCAGAGCTGTTGTACCTACAGTCACTATGAGTCTTGAGTGACTTGATGGCACATAATAACAGCACCAACAACTCTGTCATAGGGATCTCTGTTGGCACTGTAGATAGAGAGATACATTCCCAGCTCAAGGGTGGTGCCTCTCTGGAGGTTAGGATTAACCAGCAGCTCCTCAGGGGACAGATGGATAATCTCTTACCATGGATTTATAGCTTTGAAAGCCCACTGCAGGGTCAACTATGAGTCAGTTCCGACTTGACAGTAAGGAATTTTTGTTGCTTTTGAGTTGAGGTTTTCCCCACTCTATGCCTTGGTATCCAAGGGAAATCATAGTCCCTAGTGTTCTTCGAGAATTAAAGAATATAATCTCAGAGCACAAAATGAATTTTCGCAATCACCATTATTTGTGCTTTTTTTCTAGTTACTATTATCATCAAATAATTTTTTAATTTATGCTTGTCTAGCAGATTTATAGATTTCAATGGCATCAGTAGTTACTTTTCAAGATCCATAAAGCATAATTTTTAAAACTAGATGTGCTATCAGTGTTGAAAGCAAAGCTTTCAAATTCCTAGCTTCCAGATACTGAATAATGCACAAGTTCTTGCAATCATCCATAATTAATGAGAGCTTAGATTCATTGACTCTTCCAGTTTTCTTTTTTCCTTTCTTTCTTTTTTTAATCCTAACCCTAATTCTAACCCTAACCCTAACCTTAACCCTATGCCATCATTGAATGTGTGCTAAACACCAGATGCAAGCCATAAAATTCTGTATACATTATTTCCCTTCTGCCCCAACAGATCTGTGACCTAAAACCTTTTTCCATTTTGCTCATGAGCAAACTGAGGTTCAGAGACCTGAAAGAGGGGAAATGAAGATTCAGATTAAGCAGCTTTAAGACTTTTTTATTCAACTCACTGGAAAACTGCCAGCTATTGTTAGAAACCTCTTGATCTCACACACACACACACACACACACACAGGTGTAATTGAGGGAAAAGAAATACTATTCTGTTTTCATATCTTACTGGTCATGATCTCAGGTTTTGTGTCAAATAATATTGAAAGCCTACATTATGTAAACATTTTAATTACCTCTTAGTGTACAGCCTAGTTTTATCCATTCTTATGTGTACATAAATAAAGTTCAAAGACAACTTTCAAAATAAAAGGATATCATGGTTAAACTACTCAAATAATAAATCATACAGGGAGGGAGAGAAGAAAAAAATGTGTGAGGGTAAATAGTATCCAACTCCTCTCAATGTGAGTGCCTTTGCCAATAGAGCATTTCCTAACAGCAGTCATTAGCAGAAAAGAAAGTGACAGTAAATATAGTATAGTCTCAACCATCCCACCCTCTTCCTTCCAGTCACACAAGCATTATTCAGCCGTCAGTTCCTCATAAACCGTCTCCTCTAGCAGTAGTATTTGGAGAAACTTTGAGAGGGTAGCTTAGTGAGGGGGTAGGGAGTTCTGGGGGCTTAGTCCGTGAGGAGTTGCACTGCTAACCCACAGGTGGTACGTCTCTTGTGGTTCAAATCCACCAGAAGCTCCACAGAAGAAAGATGGGCAATCTTCTCCTGTGCTAGTTACAGTCTCCCCAAACCCACTGGAGCATCCTCTGTAAGCCAGTTCGGATTCATTGGCAATGAGTGAGGGAGGTGGTAGTGAAGTGAGTGCCCAGAGAACTAGGAAGCATTGACGTGGAGGCCAGAGGTGCTGGGCCACCGCACACCTGCTCTGAGCTCCCTTTTATTCAGCTGCTACAACATGTGTCTCTAACATTCAACAGACAACATAGCCTTCTTTACCACTTGTCTGGTCCATATAACTCAATGATGCAATGCAACTTGCCTTGGGTTTGGTTGGTTTGTTCGTTTGACTAGGTTTTAGATCTGCACGATTCTGCGCTTGTTCTGAAATATTAGATCTTTTTCTTTTTCTTATGGCATCCGCATCCTAAACAACGTGCCTCCGGAAACTCTATGAACTTTGATAAATGTCGATAGCTGTAGAAGGGCTTCAGGCCTTCTGTTCATTGGGTCGCTATGAGTCGTGCTCCACTCGAAGGCAATCAACAACAACAATAACGACATATGTGAAAAAAAGAGTTCTTGGGTGGTTAAAATGGTTAAGCATTCAACTCCTAACCCAGAAGCTGGAGGTTCAAACCCACCAACCAAAATAAATCTCAGAAGACAAGCCTGGAGGGGGGAGGGAGGCAGGTGGGCAGGGAATCTGCGAATGAAAAATTGGGTTTTTTTAAAACTTTCGTTCAAATTACAATTTTTTTAAAAAAATGAAATATTTATAAACAATCATAAACTAAGACAAGCCTAGGAATCTGCTTTCTTTTATAAGGTCTGGAGAAACACCCATGGCAGTTCTTCTCTGCACACATGGGTCACCAAGACTTGAAAGCGATTTGAGGCAACGAATGATCAACAACTACCAAAAGCAGCGCTTCTCCAGTCCAGCTCAGATGTGGGTTGCCCTGGCCGGAAATTGGCCTCAAATCACTCTTTGTTTTGCTGATAATTATTAGGAATTCCAACTGGATAGTTAAACTGATTTGCAAAAAACTCCAAGTAAGAAAAGCCTCTGTCCGATGAGCAATCACAAGCAGCTCTGTTTGGCCTGCTTTTTGTGAGATTTGTGAGTCTTTATTTTCTCAGCATTTTGCATTACTCACTTCATTCCTTGCTTGCTTATTGCCTTTCTCTCCCAGCAGATCATAAGCACCAAGATGAAAGGGAACAGGTCTGCTTTGTTCAATATTGGAGGGGTTTTTTTCAGAACATAACACAGAGGTATATGGTGAACACTGATCAAAATAATCACAATGAATTTTCTTAGACTTTAACGTTTGGGTGCCATTGAGGCTGCATAGAGCCCTGAAACTAATATCCTGTTATAATCTTTAAATTTTTAAACCAAACAGTAAGCCAGCAATGAAGCCCATAGTCATAAAGTTGGTTCTGACTTGTAAGGATCCTGCAGGGCAGAGTGAAGTTGCCAAGGATTCTCAAGGCTTTAAAGCTTTATAAAGATTTCTCTCTTGTCTGCAGGTGGATTAGAACCACTGATCTTTGAGTTAGTTATCAGTTGTATTCTTTAATCATTACACCACTAGGAAGCCTTAAGCAACTAACAGTTTAGTGTAACTAGTAAAAAAAATGTCTGGCCTTGAGCACTATGCCTTTTCCTGATTCATCTACAGATGGACCCAAGAGGGAGTTTCATTCCATTGACTCTGTAGTAAGGCACTTCATATTTAAGTCTAAACCTAGCTTTGTCTTATTTTTGTTGTTATTGCTTTTATGTACAGTATCTTTATAAATTTGATCTTTGTCTTTGTGCATTGAAAACATTCTTTTTAAACTTCCAGTTATATTTTAACACTTACATACCTAAAAGCCAAACTCACTGCTATTCCGTCAATCTCAACTAATTGCAACACAGAACAGAATTATCTCATAAGATTTTTCAAGGCTATAATCTATTGTGGTAGGAAAATGCTATAATTTTTCTCCCATGAAGCACCTGGTAGGTTCAATCCACCAATCTTTTGGTTATCAATTAAATCCCTTGACCACAGTGCCACTAGGGCTCCAACACATGTGTTTAAAAGAAATAAATAAACACATCATTTGTATACCAAAGAAGGAATTTTTCTTTTGCTTTTTAAAGAGAGGAGCGAACTGGAAGGGGCAGAGGCGGGGGAGAGGGTTGGGCAGGGAGAAAAGTGCAACAATGAATGAATGGAAATCCAAAATCTCTGTAAATGTTCATCAAAATTAATAAAATAAAAATTAAACAAAGAAACACACACAAAAAAGAATGTAGTCCAGTGAAGAAGGGTTTAGCTGATACTGTCCATTTTGCCAGTTTTGGCTTGTCTGAAGTATGCTTTCAGTCAGAAAATTAAGAGAATTGTCTATATGGTCTTTTTCCTTTTTTCTTCACATATTTTGCAGAACATCTCACTGCTTTCCAAATTTATGTATTAATCTTAGCAAAGTGATCAGCACTTGGAGCCATATTTTTAAGCAACTGAAGCCCCTAATTTGGTTTTGAATATTCAGTCTAGACTGACCATGTGTTGAATAGTAAATCCTCAAAGTCATCAACTGTGTGTGAATATCTGAGATTAGTAAAAACAAAGTATGTACTGCAGGAGGGCGTCCACTTCCTAAACAACACGCCTCTGGAAACTCTATGAACTTTGAGAAATGATAGTTATTGAAAGGCTTCAGGTCTTTTGTCCATAGGGTCTCTTATGAGTCGTGCTTGACTCGACAGCAATCAACAATATTATCATATGTATCACATAGTGTGGAAAAGATGTACAGACAAAGGCAAAGACAAGACAATGGACAATCCTAAATGTGGCTCATTGTAACATGAATGTATCCTAAACCGGGACTGTCTGTATAAGGGATTACACTGATAAGAGCAACTCAAAAGATTAGATGGAAAATTTAAGGGGCTATCAACTCATTGCCATCAAGTCAGAAAAATTCATAGTTGACCCACCAGGGGGTTTTCAGAGGCTGTAGATGGCCCGGGAAGAGAGTGCCAATTCTTCTCCCATGGAACAGTGAATTTCTCTTAATGGAAGAGGAACTGTTCAGAAAAGGGTGGTGACAGTGGTTTCAGAACTGAGGAGGGGGAAATCAAGGTCATTGAACTGTACATATGGAAGTTATTAAGCTGATGTATATTTTACTGAGTCTAGTCTCAACAATAACAAAGATAATTAAACTGTTGAAAGAATGAATGAATGAATGAATGAATGAATGGATTGGTAGCTGGGTGATTAGGCAGAAGGACTCAGATGATGCTTTCTACGAAAAGACTTCTGAATTCTCTTCAACCCAGCTGTCAGGGCACACAATAGAAGGGAAATGATGTTTCCATTCAGCCAGCTGTGGTCATAGGTGGAACAGATGGGAATTTTCCAAACTGAACGGTATTTAAAGCCTATTTTTATGGCTACAGGAGTGAGCAAGAGCAGGCTGGGCTAAGGGCCTGACAGGCAACAGCACAGTCCTGCAGATCTTGCTTCAAGCTTTAGGTTTGCTAAATTCTGACCACCTGATACTTGCGTTGTGAGAATTTGAGGAATTTTTTCTATTTTTTTTTCCTTCTTCCTAGTTTTCCTAAAACTGTACATTGACTTTGGAGTTGTTGTTTTATTTTTAAAAAAAAAAAACAAAACAAAACAACGACAACAAATAAACAAACAAACCTGGAAGGGAAAAGCCATAATTATCCCAAGTGTTTATGGTCCACCAAAAGTCTTCAGTTTTGGACATGCAGAATCAGAAAGAAAGAGAGTGAGGGATATGCAGAAGAAGATTGCCAGGTCTTTCTTCCTGGTGCTTCTGAGTGTGTTCATACTGCCAACCAAAGGTTAACAGTAGGTCACAAACCGCTTGCTTCACCAGAACTGCACACAGCTGTAAGCGTTCTCAGCAGGGCCTACTCCTCTCCTGTCATCATCGTTGGTTGAGAAATTGATGCAAATGCAAATGTGATAGTAGAAGAGCTGCCAAGCCTAAGTTAGTGGCCAAGGACTCCTTCTCACATTTGCAAAATGAAAGGCACACTAGGCTCGGATTTGTAAGGGAAATCTGGGGCATATTATTTGCAAATCCCTGAGGTGAAGAAAGTTCTTGAAAGGGGATTATGATGATTAATAAATTTTTAAAGATATGACTGCCTTTCAGTTTCAAAAATGTTCTTTAAATTATGTCCTCGTCTTTCAAGTGAAACTTTATGTTAATTTATGTTGAAATGACAGTTTTAAAATCCATGGCTCATTTGATAAGGAAGCTGTTCTGTCTGTAGCTACTCTGACTTAGTAAGAAATCCAAGGGTTCCTAAGGAGTGACGGGATAATCCATCGCTACTTTTGGAGGAGATACAGTGGGAGAAAGGGCAGTACATCCCTAGCGAGGCTTTCTGCTTGCCAGTGCTGAGGGAAGAATTAGATGCTAGCAAGCCTCAAGCTATTGTTATAACAGAGGGTGTTTCTGCTACAGCAGCTGCTAACCAATGCTTCAGAAGGCTACATGTATTTAATTGGATAATATAGACTAAAGATAGAAAGAAGTGAAATATCATAATTTGCCACAAAAAACAGTTATGGAAAATCCTACACACTTGAGAGGTGATGTTGACATAGCAGTTTGTATCATCTGAAACTGTTAAATGGGAGTTAGAAACTTCTAGGGAGAAATAGATTTCTATTAAGCTAGACCCATAGAAAATGTAGAGCTTCCTTTCCTGTTTTATGAAACTTTTTCTGAGGAGACTAAAAAAGATGAGGAGAACTGCTCTGGTGGCATGGGAAAATAAAATGGCCTTGAGAGTATACAACTTAAAAGATAACTGGATGGTGCAGGTTATGCTTGTCTGCAAACTAAAAGCTGGTGGTTCAGACCCACATGGTAACACATGAAACAAAGTCCCTGCTTTGGTAAACATTGTTACCAAGAAAAGCTCATGAAGCTCAGTTCTCATCTATGGAGTCAGAACTGACTTGACAGCAATGAAAAAAGAATAATATATTCATTAAAATTGGAAGCAGGAGTGGCATCCACTTCCTAAATAACATTCCTCTGGAAACTCTATGGACTTTGACAAGTGTTGATAGCTGTAGAGGGCCTTCAAGCCTTTTGTTGGTAGGGTCATTATAAGTCATGCTTGACTTGAAGGCAATCAACAACAACAATGTTCATTTAAAGAGCAAGTTAAGCCAATATGTGTCCTGTTATTGGGATCTAGAATAACTTTATTTGAATCTTTTGTTTATTTTCTTTATTTGAATATTTTCAAAACTTGGTCATGTCTGAAAGTTGGACAATGAAGAAGTAAGATCAAGGAAGAATCGACACCTTTGCATTGTAGTGTGATGAAGAGTATTAAATATATCATGCACTGCCACAAGAACAAACAGATCTGTCTTAGAGGAAGTGTAACCAGGTAAAACTTCATGCCATATGCTTTGGGCATATTGTCAATAGTGGCCAGCGCTTGGGAAAAGATAGCATGCTAGGATAGATAGGGTTTAGCAAAAGAGAAGAAAACCTTCAAGGAAGTGGATTGATACAGTGGCTGCAACACTGGGCTTGAGCATGGCAGAGACCACAAGGTGATGCAGAAAAGGGGAAGGTTCAGTCTTTCATCCTTAGAGTCGCTATGAGTCACAGTCAACTTAATGACACCTAAAAACACAACAACAAGCATTTGCAGACTTGAGTACAAAAGTACAAAAGCTCTGGTTGCCAAGCCCATAGAGTTCAGGTGCTGCTTATCAAAGACTACGCATGTCTGGCAGTTCAAATCCTCCAGCCCTTTGAAGGAAGAAAGTGGGAAATCTCCTATGTTATGATTTACAGCCTCAAGAAACATGAAGAAAGGGCACTGTGAATCAGAACCAACTTTACAGCAGCAGTGCATTTGAGGTTTTAATTCTATTACTGACTCTTGTCCATTTGTTTGTTTATTCCGAGTGCCAAAATGACTAGCTGAGATCAAGTAAGTGTAAATGCAATTGGAAGGACAGGTTTATGTGTCCAATGTCTATTTCAATATATAATTACAAACAAAGATAGCAAACTCATATTCTGGTTACAGAGGAGAAAATGTGTCACCTGTATGCTACCGGAACAGAACTCATCCATAGGTCAAAACACAGTACTAGGTCACTTAGCTATACTCAATGGAACACATGTATCTGATATGTTGAAAGACCAGTCTATTCTCATTGCTATTAAAATGCATTTTCCCATAAATATTAATAGATAGGGATTCATAGTAAGCTCAACCAGTACAGCTAACTTCAGTATACAGGAGAAAGAAAAAAACCATACAAGATAAAAGAAAAATTTATAAACAAAATTCTGTTTTTCTTGATTTAGTCTCATAAGATGTAAGGATAACAGTTAACGATGAAAACCATATAGTTATAGCATAGTTACTCCATTTTTTTAAAACAATGAACCCAATGAAGGAACAAGGAAAGATAGTTTTTGTTTCTGATGTTGTGGTTATCCACTTGCTTAGTTGTTTTAATTGAGATTAATAAAAAAGCAGTAGAGAAGAAGAAATATGAATTTGAAGCTCTGAAAAGAAATAGTGTTGCCTTGTTTGCTAGGTACATTGAGACCATCTGATATTCCCCAATTCCAGAAAATAAATCAATACTTGTCAAAACAAAATAGAGATTTTCCTGTCCCTGGAGTGTTTGACCACGCAGTTCTCCTCAGCATTTGCTTCTAATCTTTGTGCCCAAAATTGGCTACCAGGAGCCTTACTCTACATCATTCAGATATTTAAATGTCAGCTTCTGGGGAACACAGAAAGGAGTCATTTTTATTTTCAGTTTCCCAGCATATTTTGCCTCCATTCCAGAGATCTGCCCCAAATCCATCCCAAATGTGGAGAAATAGATGTTGAATTCCACTAGGAATTTATCTTTTAATTCCCCAGCTTTCGGTGTGTATAATTTTTTTTCCCCCCAGCAAGGAATGTGCCCCTGGGAGAGTGGAAAATAAAAAATTTTCCCCCTATACTAACATTATTTTTTCAAAATAATAAACAGAGTCCTCTCATTGACTGATTTCAGAAGGGCTTCATGAACAGAGGCGATGGAGATGAATGCTGGCTCCAAACCCCAGCCCTAAGTGTTGTCCAGCACTCACAGTAACTCCACCTCACACAAAATCATTGGTTCTGAAAAGTAAAATGTGGCCTGACAATCTGGTCAACATCTGGTTTTCTGGCAGCAACTCGAAACTTTGCTGCAGCTCTCAGTTTTAAGACATTGTGGAACTCCCTGTAGATAGAGGCTGATCTTGGAAAGTTTAAAGAAGCAGATGGCTCTCTTAAATAGAAAAATCTAGCTGCAGGAGGCAAGCACCCAGCAAGCACCCTCAAAGGAGCAATTGTTCTCTCTCCCAACACCCACTCTGCCAGCACCAGAGGAAATCACTTTACTACTTGTTACCAACCTTCAAAAAATAAAATAATCTGTGAAAAACAAAGTACTTGATTAAATCTCTTCATCTCCACTTCTGATCTTTTAGTGATCAACATCTTCTATAACCCATTCTTAGAAAATTTTAAATGTTTTCCCCATTCAACTTCTTATCTCTTAAACTTCTGTTTTGCAAACTGCCTTTTATACTAAGGTTTGGTGTCTTGAGTTTTTCAATCATTTTTCCCCCCATTAAGGCATCAACAAATCCCTATGCCTTCGGATGCACCATCAGGAAAACCCTGGTAATGCAAAGCAAGCCCTCTCTGTTCACAGCCCACTTACATTCTCAAAGGAACAACTTAGCAACTGTGACTAATCCCTTAAATCAACCACAAATACCATGTGTATCATATTTTTCTCCTAAACAAAGGTGAACTGAAAAGATATTCTTTCCTACTTGATGCTACAGTGAAATTTTTATATCTATGGCATATGTAAAACTAACTAATTCCTTACAACATTATATTTTGGATTCTTCAGTACTTATATTCTTATGTGGCAGGAACAGTGTGAGTTGCTGGAGACACAGTCACGAAGAAAGACAGCATTGACCTTGCTTCACACAGACAACCATCTGACCATATTTTGTCCTGATTTCCAATGTATATTATGTATGTGTATAACACACTCCAAAGGGTGCTCCAATTATAAGAAATTATCACCTAAGATAAAGATTGAAATCCAAGTAAATGATTGTTGAGATAAGTGAATATAGTTTAAAAGTGCTTCTTAAACCTTGGCTGTCAGTGTTTGTTGATGTTAAGTGTCATCTAGTCAACTACGACTCATAGTGACACTATGAGCCACAAATTCTAACCTTCCCCTATGGTCCCATCATCGGGACCATTCTCACAATCTCTGCGATGCTCAAGCTCTTTGCCGCAGTTACTGTCAGTGTGTCTTGTGGAGGGGTGTCCTCTCTTTCAGTAACTCTCCACCTTCCCCAGCATGATAACTTTTTCTAAGGACTGGCCTCTCCTGGAAACATAACCAAAGTGAGAAGGCTTTTCACCATCCTTGTCTCTAAGGAGCACTGTGGTTGTACTTCCTTCAGGACAGAATTGTATGTTCTTTTGGCAATACATGAAATTCTCAGGACTCCTTTCCAACCTTCCAATTCAAAAACATCAATAATTCTTTGGTCTTTCTTACTATCCAACTTTCAGATGCATCCAAAGTAATTAGTAACTAATTGCTAATACAATTGCTCAATGATTAATAAAGCAATTAGGGTGACAAATCATTCTGCTCTCACAAATTATAATGATACAGTAATAGTCTACTATAAAGTTGAGAAAAACAACACTTGCTACCATTTCATCAGAGTTGCTGTGTAGGTTACAAAGCAGTTCCCTTCTCAGTATTTCATTTAACTCTTCAAATCATCCTGTGCAGTTAAGTGTGGCATGAATTGGTTTCACTTTACTGATAACAAACTCATGGCTCAAATCCCTCAACTGGACAGTAAATTCTTTTCTACAGTTTTCTGACTCTGTACCACATGTACTTACCACTAATACAAGAGTAGCATATATGTGTCTTCTCTGTAGGTTTTTTTTTTTTAAATGGTGAATGTATGAAAACCACAGCAGAAACATTAGTATCTAGAAATATTTGCAGGAAGATTTCTATGAGGAATTTGCCTCTTAGGAATTTGGTAGTTTGATCCATGTACTAGGTTTGAACCATAAAGATAACATCCAACTGGATCTTGCGTACATATAAGACAAGCCAACCCTCTCCTTTTTCCCACTTCACTTTAGATGTGTTCACATTGCTTCTCAGATAGTCAGGCAGCCCATCCAGGAGGCACTTGTCAGTAAGCTCCTCTGAACACTGCTAATAACTTCAAAGTGAAGACTCACACTACTCCAGGCAGAATTTCTGGAAGTTGAGTGTTGTATTTGTAAGGACATGAAGAGTCAGGGCTGAAGCTGTCATGTTCAAGACATGAATGGTGATGATCAAGGAAAGAAATCTATCTTATAAAGAGAGAAACTGGATGGAATAGAGTAGGAAGAAAGGCAGAGAAAGGCATAGAGATAGCAAAGCTTTCATTTCAGAGCATCCCCATTAGAAGCCAGTCCTCTAAGGGTTAAGTATACGTCCTGTCATTGGATTTGGTGAGACATTTCAGCATCCTAGTGATAAATTTCCTTTTTGTTTTATTTGAGGTTTGGTTAGTTTCTTGGTTTGTTTTTTACTTCATCCATTTAAGCTAGATTTATGTTCATTGTGACAAAAAAATAATTAAGGCTATCTATACATGTCTGTTTTCCAAGTCAGCTGGCTAGAATTCATTCTTTTCTTTTCCATTTCCAACCTTTGGAGGAAGCCAAAATAATTTGTAAACAGATTCCATACTCACTCTTAAGATTTAGGATCATTCTACATTTCCAGAAAATGCTTCCCCTACCTCTGAACCTGTGCTTTCATACTGTGAAAGGTAGAAAGTCAACAAAAGAGAGGAAGTTCTTCAGTGCGATCAAGCGGCACAGTGACTTCAATAACGGGCTTGAACATGACAGAGATCATGAGAATGGTGCAGGATAGACCAAGGTTCAGCTCTTTTGTCCATACGTAGCACCTACCAAAAAACCTGAAAAACCACTCCTGTCACACTTCATAGGTTGATAACCTATGACAACCTTCTCATCAAATAAATGCGAGTTAAAAACCCTCTTTCCTCTCTTAACTCTCTGCTGTTTGTTTACTTTCTAAGTTTGATGCCTCATCTATTTCATTCTCTCGTTCTTCTCCACTTCCAATTCCATTAGGGATGTAGGGTACCACTTACTTTATCTTATATCATTACATTTCTCCTCATTCTATTGTAATAGGTTTTAGAACTCTAGGAATAAACATTGTCCATGTACCACCATCAGCCGGAATTTATCTAATCTACAAGGTGGATATAATCAAGGTACCATCTCAGTTAATTCACTGCAAGATAAATCAATGTAGAACTCAAATTTATCAAATAACTTGAGTAATATTGACTCATAATGGCAGAAATGACAAAGCATAAAGACTCTGATTTCTACATTTTCCTGCCTGATGACTTTATTTGTCCCTCTCACATATCATAGGGAACTTTACCTCTGATAGCTTCTAAGTATCACACCTTCCATCACAGAGAAGATTGAATTATTCCCTTCTACTATACTCAGAAGTGGGACAATGGGTATTGGTGTGTTGGAATTAGTGAGACTGGCTCAAAGCAAAGAAGGGTTCATAGCTGCTGTGCATAGGGTTGCTGTGGGTCACAGGCAACTCTACAACACATATCAACTCCTCTCTGAGAAAACCAGGAAGTACTATTATTGGCCTAGTTTGGATGAGGTGTCACTGTGTCATGAGTTGAATTATGTTCCCAAAAATTAATATCAGTTTAAGTTAGATATAATTTTCAGTATTATATAATAATCCTATGTGTTGTACATCCTAACCTCTACTATGTTAATGAACAGGATTGAAAACAGTTATGTAATGATATAGTCATTCTCCATGATGTGATCTGGCAGTGATCACTCAATCAGTTGTAAGGGGATTAGAGTGGGCTAGACCACCCTTAAACAGGCTGTAGATCTGATTGGATATAAGAGGAGTCCTCTAGGGTGTGACCTGCATTGCTTATTATCTTACAAGAAATAAAAGGAGAGAAAAATGAACAACCTCAATACTAACAAGAAAGAAGAGTGTGGCATAAAGCATCTCCTTTGGATTCAAGTTCCTGCACTGAGGAGACTTCAAGAACGAGGAGATGCAGAGAGAAGCCTGCCCCAAAGCTAGAACTATGAATTTGTATTTTTAACCTCATAAATTGAGAGAATAAATTTTTGTTTTTCAAGTTATCTATGATTGTATCTCTATTTTAGCAGCACTAGATAACTAGATAATTAATAATTCATTCAATTGTAGCAAGGAAAGTGGTGCTTTATCTGTCAATCTAAACCAAGTTTATGGTTTGAATACAGTAGGACATAACTCTGAAAAGAAAATTCTGCTCTCAGAAAAAGAAGAAGGGCAGAATGGTAGATTAAAAAATGAAATTCCACTACTATTACCGAGTCCCTGGATGGAACACGTTATTAAGTGCTGCATTACAACCTATAGACAGGATGTTTAAATTCCTTCAGAAGCTCTTCAAAAGAAAGGCTTATTCTCTTTCTCCAAAGGACATAGTCATAGAAAATTCCATGTGCACATTCTACTCTCCACAATTGGGGTTTCCCTTAGACAGAACTAACTCAATGGCAACTGTGTCCCTTTATAAATTGGAAAAATTATACATCTTATTACTATTGGGAAAAGCCTTAAAGATGGTGAACAGAACAGTCACAGTGTTACACTAAGGCATGGGAGGAAGTATAAGAAAATATATTAATTTCATTTTAACATATTATGAAATATCATAAGTTTGCTGTTAATTTGCCATGAAATATATTATGAAATATGTTTGCTGTGGAAAAATATTGTAAGCTTACTATGAAAAATTTGATGCTTAAGTTTAGAAATAAGAATATTTGTGAAAAAAATATACTAACAGTTTAACATGCCTAAACAGGCCTTCGAGGCCTAGGGCTGCACTGACCACAATAGGTGTAAACCCTTGACAAGAGAATGTAACTGATATTAACTTGCCTATAAATCAATCTCC
>NW_006399891.1:3232455-3247304 GCF_000299155.1 Elephantulus edwardii | reverse complement strand
TTAGGGCTGTTGTGCATAGGGTCGCTATGAGTCGGAAACGACTCGACGGCACATAACAACAACAGCAACAACATAAATCTGGCATCAGCATGTGTGAATCTTGATAAGGGAATGTAACTTTTCACTACCATGTAAGAGAACATAACTTATAAATTTAAGAGTAAGAAATATTTAGGAACATGCTATGTTATAGGTTAGAAATAAAAATAAAAAATATATTGGGAATCTGTTATGTTATAGGTTAGAAATAAGAATAAGAAACATGTTAGAAACCTGCTATGTTATGGTTAGAAATTATGTTAAGGATATTTGTGAAAATACTCTGAACAGTTGATATTCCCAAACATGCATCTAGTGGCTCTGAGGCCCCACTGACCATGACAGCAGTGGACCTTTGATAAGGAGATATGACTGGTTACTGCCTGTGTTGCCAAGGATACACAACTAGTATTGAACATGATTGGTCAAATTCATATTGTTATTCAACATGTCCCAGCATGCCCCACTTTTCTCACTATAATGTAAAGTAGGGAAGCCAAAGTAGATAAACTCTGGCTGTGCCCAGCAGATCTCCCTCTGCACTTTACAATGAACTGAACACTGAAGACTCAAAAGCTCTTTTTAGAGTCGAAGACCTAAAGGCTCTTTTCAGAGTCAAGAACTCTTGCCCACATTGATGGACATGAGCTACTGAGACAGTGAAGGATTCTGCCCACACAGACGGACCCTGGCTACATCAAACTGCTGAACTAGCTGAGAACCACCCCCACCCCACTCCCCAGCACCAATGACCATGAAAGGCAAAAGAAGGAAACGAGTTGGGATTCCAGGAGTGAGTGAGTATTCCCCACTGCTGATGCATCAATTGTAATTGGCTTTTGTAATATGTTTATGAGTAATTAATTAAGGCTCAAGGCTTATGACAACAATACAACAACAATAATAAACCCCATAACAATGAGATACCATCTTACCCCAGAAGCAGTAGCAAAGTTAACAAGACAGTGAGCAATAAATGTTGGAGAGGATGTGGAGGGATTGACACTTTCATGCACTGCTCTTGTTGTTGTTACTATGTGCCTTTGAGTACACTATGACTCATAGTGGCCCTATGTAATAGCCCTAAACCCTGCCCCATCCTAAAGCATTCTCACCATATCTGACACATCTGACCCCATTGCAAAAGTCATTGTGTCAATACATCCCATCCAGTGTCTTCTTCTCTTATAGTGACCTTGCACCCTTCTAAGCTTAATCTCCTTCTCTAAGGACTGGTCCCTCATAGTAACATGCCCAAAGTATGTGAGACAGAGCTTCAAAATCTTTGCCTCCATGGAGCAACATAGTTTCACTCTCTCCAGAACATGAAATTAATATATTTTCTTATACTTCCTCTGTTTGTTCTTTTGGCAGTCCATGGTAGGTCCAATACTCTTCTCCAGCACCATAACTCAAAGTCATTGATTCTTCTTCTGTCATCCTTAGTCATTGCCCAGCTCTCAGATGCATAGAAAGCAATTGAGATGGCCATGGTCTGGATCAGGTGCACCTTGGTCTCTAGACTGACATCATTACTTCTCAGTATTATGGAGAGGTGAGCAGGATTTCCTAAAGTAACTTATCTTTTGATTTCCTGACTGCTAGTGTCAAGCATGTTGATTGTGGATCTGAACAAGACAAAATTGTTAACACCCTCAATATTTTCTCTATCATGATGCTGCCAATTGGACCAGTAGTAAGAATCTTTGTCTTCTTGGTGTTGAGATGCAATCCATATTGAAGACTACAGTCTCTGACCTTCTGAAGCAAATGCTTCAAGTCCTCCTCTGTTTTACTGAGCATGGTTGTATCATCTACATAATGCAGATCATTAATAAGTCTTCCTTCAATCTTAATATCACATTCTTTTTAATAAAGTTCACCCTCCTGGATGATCTGTGATGCACATAGATTGAAGAGGTATAGAAAACAGATACATCTCTGACACACTTCTTTTTTTGTTTTGAGGCACGCAATGCTCCTTTGCTATGTTTGTATGATTGGTCTAGGTATAGACCAGTATATTCATAATTGTCTGAAGTATAAATGTAGGAAAACTGGACATTGTTTTGGAACATATATAAATATTTACATACTAGGAATGGGCAAGCTGACATGGATTGGCATGGATCATTTTGAATCAATCTTATTATCTACTACACTGGGAATGAAAAATGGAGGAAAAAATGGGGTCACAGTCACAGTAAAAAAAAGACTGCTTTTAGATCCATCCTGAAATATAATCCTGTGAGTATTGACAGGATAATATCTAAACGCATACAAGGAAGACCTGTTAATACTACTGTCATTCAAATATATGCAATAACTAGAGCCAATGGGGAGGAAAGAGATTTCTACCAACTTTTGCCATCTGAAGTTGATTGATCATGCAGCCCAGATTCATTAACAATAATTAGTAATTGTTATGCAAAATTTGGGAACAAAGAAGAATCAATAGTCCGAACATATGGACTTGAAATGCTACAGAAATGAGGCTGGAAATGGAATGACAGAATTTTGTACAATGATATATTCATTGCAAATGCCTTTTATAAAAAACACCAGTGGTGAATATACACATGCACCTCACCTGAAAGACTACACAAGAAATACATTTATTGCATCTATGGAATGCACTGCTGGTGGGATTGTAGAATAGTGTAGCCACTCCAGAAGGCAATTTGGCATTTCCTCAAAAAGCTGAACATATGACCCAGCTATTCCACTGCTAAGACTATATTCCAATGCAAATAGAACTGAGGCACAAATGGAGATTTTTACACCTATGTTCATTACAGTGTTATTAAAAATAACAAGAAAATTAAATTAACTCAAATGTCCATTAAAAAAAAATAAATAGACTGAAAAATTGTGATACATTCACATAATGGAATACTATGCAGCACTCAGGAGCAAAGATTTCATAAAATACTATATAACCTTGGGAGAGTCTGCAGAGTTTTATGCTGAGGGAACTAACTGGTCTCATAAAAATAAATACTGCTTAAGAATATTATTGTAAAAATAGATAACTAGTAAGATGTGTATAAAAATCCAAAAGAGGAAGAGGTGGGGGAGAAGTGAAAGGAGGTGGAAAGTGTATGTGTGAGGGAATCTCTAGGATAGCTGAGTTCAGCAGGCAGATGAGGGTAGGGGAGAACGTATGAGGAAGATTCAATTCAGACATGAAGAGACGAGATAATAGTAGGCATAGATTAAATTTATATACATTTAAATGTATATAATTTTATATAAAATTAAACATATATACATGATTATATGAAACACAATGCAAATGAAGGAATGTGGGAAGCACAATGTACATGAATGAAACCCAAGATATATGAATCTTGTATGAAAACCAATATAAAATAAAATTTTAAAAAACAAACCCACAGAAGGGTCAGCTATGAGTTAGTTCTGACTTGACAGCAATAAGATGAAGCAGTATTTGCTAAATAAAGGCATGGATAAAGATTATTCACATTTAGAAATTCTTCACAGATCCCAAGCAACAAAATACATGCAAATATTGCTTTGTAAAAAAGTATAAAAAATATCAGACCACCAAAATCAACAACAGCTTCATGTGCAGCTAAGGTTTATAAATTACAAGCCAGCAACTGTTGTTTCATTACGTGGGAAAGAACAGAAGTTAATATTGGGTTGAAACTGGATATTTTGATATTTTATTTTACAATCTTTGAAAGACTGAAAACAACCCAAATATAGAGTGACAAGTCACACTAAAGATTGTCATTATCTCTAGCTCTAGCTCTGTAACTCCATTCCCAGCCCTACATCTTAAGGAAGCTGTTACACATCTCCTCCAAGCAGTGTGGGTCAATAATCTCTCTGTTGTTACTATGTGCCATTGAGTCAACCCATAGTAACACTATGAACAATGGCACTGAACCTTGCTTATTCTGAGTAAAGCTTACCGTCTCTGACACACCTACTCCCACTAGCCTAGTCACTGTGTCAATCCATCTAGAAATGTTATTTGCAATAGAAAAAGAAGCAAATCCAACATAAAATATTCCTTCATAGAAGTATGACTACGTTAACAGTATTGGTTTAGTTTGGTTTTGCTTTCCTATAAAGTAGTGTAATAATTAATGTTCTAGCTAGTAACTGAAAGGTTGGAGGTTCCAGTCCATCCAGAAGCACCTTCACAGAAGGCCTGAAAATCTACTTTTAGGAAATAAACAATATAAAACCCTATGGGTCACAGTTCTACTCTGATACTATGGGTTCATCAGGAGTTAACATTAACTCAACCTCAGCTCAACTCAATTGCCCGTCTTTCTTCTGAGGAGTCACTTTTGTTGTTGTTGTGTGCCATTGAGTTGAGTTAGACTACTAACAACTCTACAAACAACAGATCTGAATCCTGCTCTACCGGGTGCCATCCTCATCATCTCTGATACACTTGCGTCCATTGCTGCGGTCACCATATCAATCTATCATTGAGAGTCTTCCTCTCTTTTGTTTTGCCCTCAAACTTCCCAAGCATGATGTCTCTCTCCAAGGAATAGCCTCTCCTGGAAACATACCCAAAGTAGGTGTGATGAAGTTTGTCATCTTTGCCTTAAATCCACTAGGGGTCACTAGTGGATTTGAACCACTAGAGAGGCATATTCTTTGAGTTAGCAATGCACCACTTTATGGACTATTCAGGTAGTCTACTTCAAAGGCAACAAGTTTGATATTTTGGATGGGTTTTGTCCGTGAAAATAACTGTACTACAACTGTTCACGTCTACGTGGATGGATTTTGTAAGAACAGCATTAAAAATAATCAAATCTAATTTGTTTATCTAAAGTTCAAACCTGCACATTCAAAAACCACCTACTAAAATATACAGATAAAGATGTAAAGAAAAGTTGTTGTGTTATTGTTATTTACCTCAGAGTTGGAGCCAACCCTGATAGCTGATCCCGCAGCAGGTTTTCAGAGGCAGTAAATAGCATAGGAGCTGACTGCCCATCTTTCTCCCTCAGAGCATCCCGTGGATTCAAAATGTATACCTTTGTGTTGGCAGCAGGATTCCTTACCTCTAAGCCACAACACTCCCTAAAGGAAATGTAAGGTATAGTAACTTTTGGGTTAGAGACATCTCTGGGCAAACAGAGGAGTTTTATTAGTTCTCAAGGAACTTATATGTTACTGGGTCAAAATTTCTTTCTTAAGCTGACAGCAAATACATAGATATTCAGCTTATCAGTCTTTAAATTTTGGGTATATGCTTCATATAAATATTACAAAACCTTTAACAGGATATACTGTACAGTAAATTGTATTTTCAAAGATATAAATAAGGAGCAATCTTTCTCACAGGCATTTCAGCATTGACATCATTAGATGATAGTATTGTTTAGAATTCTAGACTGCCTCGGGCAGGTGTGTGCTACAAGTCAGCTACCCAGCACAGAAATGTGGAATTCTCAAGGGTAGATTTTGTTTTTCATTTGTCTCTTCAATGCATTGTGCTTTATATTCTCTTCTGACACTTGGAAGTCTGAAGTCGGAAAATCCTCAATGGAAAACATTAGCTGGGAAGAGTTGGCATTTGAATGTATTACCCAATCGGCACATAGAGTTATGTACTAGTAGAGATTGCGCTGAAGTTTTGCATGACCAGCTGAAAGAAAAATAAATACATATCTTGAGATCTAATATAAATACATCCTCATGTCAATGCTTTATTGCTTTCAATGGGTGGTTCAAATCACTGCTCTGAGCGAATTATATAAAACCTTCCCCTACGAGTGAAAACATTTCTGATCAGAACCCTCCCAGCTTCCCCATGGTGTTGTGTTTATTCAGCTTATTTCAAACATTTACTGGGGTGGGTGCACCAAATTCGCACTGAGAGAAAGGATGAAAGCTGTGACATGGGTTTCTGGTTTGATTTGGCAAATTGGAGCCCTCCCATGGATATACTATCCAGTTATTAAAGTTCCCGGGCCCTGAGATTGAAGTTGTCTTTGTCTTTCAACCAAAGAGAGTGGTAAATCAGCTGACATTTTTGACATATGGCCCTGGACTTGCTGACCTTTGGTTGAACTTAATATGTATATTTAAAGGTGTCCACACAAGGAGATTTTTTCAAAAAGTAAGCCTATGGCTTATACATGCTGCCCAGAGTGACAGGCACCTTCACAAACTCTGCACTCCTTTATCTGCTTTTCTGAGCAGCTGGAACAGTTACAGGCCATTTCATTCAAAAACTGCATTTTCTCCTACAATAGAGCTGAGATAGATTTAATAAATAGTTCCTAGACATTAGAAAAAAATTCCATACACAGAAAGCTACCCTGTGATAAGTTTGGTTTTGTTTTCAAAAAGAAAAACATTAAGGAGACAACAGTGTATATAACATCTATTCCCTTTGAGTCTCTCTGAAGCCACAGAAAATTGTCCAAGAATACAGGAGACCAAAGGGAAAACAAAATCAGTGACCTCATAAATCCCTAAAATAAAGACGAAACACATACAAAATAGTGTGTGCAGAAAAAAGAATTTGAAACCCTCATTTTTTTTTTGGCAAGGCCACAAAACATGAACAATAATACAGGAAGAAATTACTCAATATATAAACTGACTTCACTGTTAAAGCTTATATTTTTTTTTCAGTCCAACAGTTAAAAGATAAAATAAAAAGCAATCCAAAAGTTGTTCAAAACCACCTTTGAAAGTCATCAGGTTAGACCAAAACAAAAAGGCCTATAATGTGAATATTCTGGGAATTATAATACAAGGTCTCTTTCTTCAGCAATATCTCTTCAATACCTATTGACACTCCAGCAACTTTCATTAAATACCTCTAAATTATAGTGTTGGCCAAGAGGATTGAATATACTATGGATTGCCAAAATACAAACAAAACTGTACTGGAGGAAATTAACACAAGATGCTTCTTAGAGGCAAGGATGTAGAAACTTGGCCTCACCAACCTTATCATCTGATATGCAAACCCATTATTACAGCCACCGTGTCAATGCATCTTTTCTTGGCCATCTTTTCCAGCAAGATGTCTTTTATCCAAACACTGATCCCTTCTGACAACGTGCCCCATTTATGTGAGACCAAATTTCACCATCTTTGCCACTAAAGAGCCCTCTACCATGGTTCCTCCAAGACAGACTTATTTGGTTTTAGTATGAAATATTAAATTGTAGTACTACATGTGTAATAAATAAAACAGTTGTCATGTCAACATTCTTCATGTACACAGTTCAATGACATTAACTTTTATTTGTCATTGTTCAACTATCATTCTTATCTAGTCCCAATTTTTTCCATCACCCTTAACAGATGGACATCCTTAAGCACTGAGTCATTTTCCCATTTCCTCCTGCCTGTCAATGCTAACCACTAATGTCTTTTAGTCTCTATGCACTATATAGTCTAGACATTTCATTTAAGCACTATCATATAACAATGTTTCCCCCCCATGTTAGTAGTGTTCTGTCTAACTTCCATAGCTTGAAAGTGCTAAGTTGCTTTTGCTGTGTTCTTTTGTATCAATCACAACCCACAGTGATGCTCTGTGACAGAAGTGCCTCATAAGGTTTCTTCTTTTTTTTTTAATTTTACACTGGTTTGTATGCATAGTTCATATACATTTGTTTCACACTATCCTTCATTCACATTGTGTTTCATACAATCATTCTCATTCATTATGTCATTATGTCTTATAAAAATCAATCACTATTAAGCCATTCTCATCCTTACCCTGTGTTTCCAGATCATCTGCAGATCTTTCCAATTTCCTTTATCACCTACCTCCATCCACCTATGATTTCCCCCTGCCCACCTTCACCCCATTGTTTCCACTCCACCCTTTCGTTCCCATACACATTTTATTAGTTATCCTTCTATTTTTCATAAAAATGTCACTGTGCCAGTATCATGTTGTTTCAGTTATTACAGTTGTACATGAGGGTTTGAGATCAGAAAGTGCTGTACCTTCCACTTCATTCTTTTTTTTCAGAAGTGTTTTGCTTATGTGGAGTCTCTTCCATAGGGTTTTCTTGACTGTAAACTTAACAAGAGAAGATAACAAGGTATTTCTCCTACAAATTTGTCAGTCCATTCAAATTGCTGACTGTTCAGTAGGCAGCCCAGTACTTAACTGCTGTATCACCAGAGCTTCGTAAGCATTTCATAGAACAGTGGAAAATAATTGGACAAATATTTTTAATTCATATTTTGGGCGGCCCCTCATCTATCCTTTCTGTTAGAACTAAGATATAAAGAAATATAAGACACTCAGCAGAGACAGTTAAAATGCAAACTATGGCATGAAGTTTGTCATTGTTCCAGTATTCAGTCTTGTGCATCTCATGTTTCTTTATTACTGCCTATTCTTCAATAAGGGAGGCATCCTTTCTCCCCACTCTAACTTTGCTCTATTAAAAATATAATAATTCTGTTTTATGACCTAATGCTAGATGATGGCCTTCTGTTAGATCAGGAAAAAGCTCCTGTTCCCATTCACCAAGCCCTTGGACAACTCTGCTCCTTGCTCGTCCCTCCCTCACCTCCCCCAGGTTCAGCTCCCTGCTGCCCTCCTGCACCTCCTGCCCCTGCCTAATTAGTCCCAATACTAGATGATGGCCTTCAGCCAGATCACCTTCTTCAACTAATCAATCCATGCACTGAAAGACTTTACCAAAATCCCCAATCCTTTTTGATTGGCAATGCCTCTGGTTCACATAGGACACACAAATATGACTTGGAAACGGTTCAGCCAGGGTGCTCACTGGAGGCAAGGATAGTGAAACTTTGTCACACATACTTTGGACATGCTAGGAGAGGGTAGTCCTTGGAAAATGACATCGTGCTTGGAAAGATGGAGGGGAAGGGAAAGGGATGACCCTTCATGAGATGGATTTATACCTTTGAGTGTAACAGTGGGCTTGAGTGTGTCAGAGATGGTCAGAATGGCACAGAATAGAGCAGAGTTCAGATCCATTGTTTATAGAGGCACTGTGATTCATAGACTACTCAGTGGTCCTTAACAACAACATAGGCTCACTACAAGTTGGAATCAGTTGTACGGCAGTGGGCTTGACCTGGTTTGAACAAAATGCTCCTTGAACATTTTTTACTGCTACTGTATGTGCATTTCCCTTTTTTCTGACACATTTTCCAGGTATTTGTTTTGCCCAAACATGTTAATTTACAAGATTACTTTTGTGGCTCCTGTGTGATAGAAGCTCTGTTGACCTAGTCCTTAGGAAGTTGCACTATTAAATCAAAAGTGATGCCTCCCTCAAGGTTTGAATCCACCAGTGGCTCCAGGAAACAAAGATGGATAATCTCTTCCCATGTGATTTGCCTCCTTCAAAAACCTGCTGGGGGTGGGTGTCAGCTAATAGTTCCAATTCAATGGCAATGAGTGAGTAAACTGTCTCATGAGATGAGTAAAGAGAAAGGCTCCAAATAGAAACACAGTGTCAGAATCCAGGGTATAATAATGATTAATAGATGAAAGCCAAAGAATTTTATTAACCTACTTCCAGTCTAGTCATTATTTATAACATGAGTTCATTATATGCAAGTAAATGGGGGAAGAGCACTGGACATTCCATGGATGGCCAAAAGAATAAATAGATATGTCTTGGAGAGGATGCATCAGAGTGTTCTGTGGAGGCAAGAATGATGAGCCTTTGCCTCACATACTTTGGGCATGTTGCTAGCAGTTGCTATTCCTTGGAGAGGAACATGAAGCTAGGAAGGGTGGGTGGTTGGCAAAGGAGAGGAAGGCCCTCAACCAGGTGGATCAACATGGTGACTCCTACAATGAGGTCCTGTGTGTCAGGAAGTATTAGAACAGGATTCAGATCTTTTGTTCATAGGGTCACTATGAGTTATACTCAACTCAACAGAACCTAACAACAACAACAAAATATAAAAGCATAAATAGAACAGGGGTGTAACACAATAACAACCCAATATTTAGAACTTCACTATACCACAAACTTTATGTTTCTTATATTATGATCCTGCTAGAAAAAAAAAGAAAAATGTTAAAATGAGCTAAGTTTCTCAGAGCAATAAATTCACATACACACGTAAATTTTGTTCTGGACAGCAGAATAATTTTGTCTAGGATGAAACTAAAGCATGAAAAAGAACTCTCAGAGTTTTTTTTACTATTAAAAAAATTAAAATTACATATAAGGGAGCATGGCTTACTGGTAAGGAATTGCATTGACAACCCAAACATATGCAGTTGGAATCCACCAGCTGCTCTGCGGTAGAAAGATGGGCTATCTCCTCCCGTACAATTGACTACCTCTGAAAAATCCTGTTGCAGGGGTCAGCTATGGTTTTCTTCTGACTTGATGGCAATGAGTTTAAGTTTTTTAACACAGTACTATCACTTGCCACCCATTGTCATTATGATGTTTTATGTATATTAACTAATTCTTAGAAAAGTCTATGAGAATGATAATATTATTATTCCATTCTCCAGTTGAGGGAACTGAAAGACAAAGAAGTTAACTTTCCCAAAGTCACACAGCTAACTATAGAACAGATGTGAAAGACAAATTGTGAGAAGGGAAAAGCTTCCATGGATTTAAGTGGTTAAAGAAGCCATTGTGGAAAGATGGGGAGTATGTGGCTACAAATCATTCTCATACACTATAGTTAAGGGACCATAGTATGCTTAAAGAAAAAGAATTTAAATAGACTTCCTGGAGTACAGAAGTCATACCAATACATCATATTTAATAAGAGGGCCAGGATCAAACTTTATCAAACTGTGTATCCTGGCACATGATAAATGTTTATTAACATTTAAGAATAACAAATACATAAGTATTGGATATGGCGTAGCCTAGTAATATTAAGCTGTTCTGCAATCCCAAAAGGTAGATAGTTCAAATCCACAAGCTGCTCCCCGGACAAAGGATGGGCAATCTCCTCCAAATGATATTTAGTGCCTTTAAAAACCCGTTGGAGGGTCAGCTATGGGTCATTTCTAACTCAACAGCAAACAACAACAACAACAACAAAGCAAAAAAGGTAAATTAGGATCATGTTTTGGAGTCTTTTTAAAGGAAGTCTAGCTTAGCAGTGATATTTACAGATGTTGAGATCAAATGGATGAGCTCCACATCCCAGTTCTACCATTTACAAGTTATATAACCTTGAAATGTTTCTCTCTAAGCTTCTCTTTACTTAAATGTTGTTATGTACCAACATAGCTGCCCCTTCAGCTGTTTTCTCTTAGGTGGTAAATTACATGGGAGAAGAATGCTCATCTGTCTGTTTTCTGCAGAGCAGCTGCTGGTACATTTTAACTTCATGCCTTTGGGTTGACAGTGCAATTCCTTACTAGGAAGCCGTCAGAGCTCTTTCTTTACTTGAAAGAGAAATAATAACCTCATAGAATTGTTAAAAATATTAAACAAGGTAACACAGTTTGTAGGATCTGGTAAGTACTAAATATATGATAGCTGCCTTTGACCGGCTGATTAAGTTGTCAGACTAGGTCTATCAACCATTACTAGAAAAACCCCTGAGTCATTGAAAGGGTATACAATGATCAAGGGGGCATTAAAAAAAAGATTAATCTGAAGAGGCAGAATGAAGTGGAAAGAGGAGACACAAGGGAAGAGAGACTGCTTAACAGGCTATTACAATAGCCCAACCATGAAATGAAAGGCAGATCCTGGTCAGTGGCAAAAGAAATTGAAATAAAAGACTGAGCAAGACTCACAATGCAGAGTATCTGATTTTCCCTTCTGCTGTGTATTGGGCCAGGATGCCAGCATGTTGGTAAGACCTCCCATGAGAAATGTATGAGAAAACCTTATCCTACCCATTAATATTAATGAGTAAATTGCTTGCAAACAAGATAGGTGAAAATCCACAGATAGAGACACTTACGCAAATATTACTATCCATTGTACAAACTCTCCTTTTCATCTGCAGGCTCATCAGTTTCAATCAAATTGCCCTATTTACACTCAAGCTTTCACCTTGTAATTATGCAAAACTGTACCAATCTGTGCCTTCTAAAATGAACTTATTGTACCATTTGTCTTCTAATGATATATTATTTTAGAGGGTTTTATGGAATTTTGTTTAAAATTGCTAGTGTGGGAGCACAAGAAATACAATTTTTGAAGCCTGGCGCTGGGGTTTGAGTCTGAGCGGTAGAGTGTACTGTAATTATAATGCCGTTAGTTTTGAGTTACCTACAGTAGCATTGTCAGCATAATTAGCTCCGTCAAATGCTTAAAAAAATAATTTTGTAGATTACTCATTTAATTGTTTTCATCATGGACATAGAGACATTCTTTAATTAGGAATGAGTCAACTAACTGTTTCGCAGGCGTATTTGCTGATACGAGGGAAGTTTAGACAAGAAGTACAACCCTGCAAGCTGCTTTTTATAAACTCTCCTATTTTGAAAGAACACTCCCAAGCACCATTTTCATGTGTGCTGAGTAACTGCATGAGTGCCAAGCAGAAGGAAATAGGAGAGAATGTCATTTTGTAACTAAGAATCAAAAAACTGTAAGCCACTTTTTGTTTATTTTGTTCAACTTTTCTACCAAATATCAAATGTGCATTGGCATTGCTGACCTGCGCAGAAAGAAGTTGGTTTCTTAGAATCATCCACAGATGTAGATTAAGAATTAGAGTAACAACTTTTTATGTTCAGAAATAAGCCTTGCTTCATATTTATGTAAATCAAAGTCTAGGGTCATCCTTTCCCATAGAGAAGAAACCTGGATGGCATACTGATTTGGTATCAGGCTCATTGTTAGTTCAAATCTGCCTAGTTTTTGTAATCTTCTGTAAAGATTACAGCCAAAAACCATTATGGACTAGTTTTAGTCTGTTGTCTACAATTTCACGAAGAGTCACAGAGACTGGACCACAAAATAGCAATATTATCCATACAAAGCACCTAGACTACTGAATAGATACACCACGATTCAGGGAATATTCTGAGATTGATCAGGAAAGACAGAATGAAGGAGAGAGAGAAGATAAAGTAAGTAACAAAATTAAGCCCACTGGAGTTGGGGAATCTGGCCACCAAGAGGCCATTCCACTGTCAAAGAGGCCAATAGAATTTAAGAGGCTACAATCAGATAAGATTCATTCTCATGGCTGGCACATTGATGTGCTAGGGAGAGAATTGCTTGCAACCACTCTTGACAGAAACTCCTTAAGTTAGGGAACCTGGTCAGACCACTGTGCAAACAAAATGGACAATAGACTTCAGGAGAGGGGGCTGCAATCAGGTGGGAGAGTAACTCCCAGAGTGAGGCTATTGAGGTGCTGGGAAGGGAGTAGACTGCAACTTCCCTGAAGAGAAACTGTTCCAATTAGGGAATCTGGCCACTGTGAGGCCACTCCACAGACCAAAGAGGACAATAGATTTTAGGAGAGGGGTTACAATAAAGTGAGATTCCCATAGGGCTGCAATGCAGAATAGAGAGGACCTAAAGGAAACTTTCCTGCTCCACAAGACCAGAAAGTACTTCCAGTAGAGCAAATTGTCCATTCTCTTAGATGAAACACTTTAAGCCTAATCACATAAAGAGAAGAACTGTCAACAACCTATGCAGACTATGTAGAAACTATGCAACCTGTGCAGAAATGGCCTGAAACATACAAAGAAAAATTTCACTTGTTAAGAAAGCAGCAGGCAGCTTCAAACACTGGGGAAAAAATCCCCAAAATAAGCCTTCTCCCAAAAAAGCAGAGTATCAAAAAGAAAACAAAAAATGCAGAACATACTGCAAACCTAATGAATACCCCAGAGACAAAGAGGCAAAAGAAATGTACTGACACAGAGTCATAGAAACAGCTACTGAAGAAGGTACAAATGATGCAAAAAGGATGGAAGTCATAAACAAAGGGAATACTGCAGAGACAGAGAGCCAGAAGAATTAAAATGACATGGAGGAACGTGAACAATGATTAAAGAAATTGCAAAGAATAGAGGAAATAATTGAAACTATACATAAAGAGGTACAAGAACTTAAAAAATCGTTGCAAAACATGAATAAATGCTCAAAATCACTGGAAATATAAGAGAGATTCAAATAAAAACCACAATAACATACCCTCACACCCCAGTTGAAGTGGCATTTTGATAGGACAATGAGCAATACATATTAGAGAAAATATGGAGAAATTGGTATTTTCATGCATTGTTGATGGAATTGTAAAATGGTACAAGCACTCTGGAAGAGTGTTTCCTCAAAAAGCTGAACATAGACTTTCCATATGAACCAAATGCTAGGAATACACCCTAAGGAAATTAGAACTGAGACACAAATGGAAATTTGTACACCTATATTCATAACAGTGTTATTCACAACAACAAGAAAATAGAAACAGTCCAATATCCATCAACAAACGAATAAATTGAGAAGTTGTAGTATATTCACATGATGAAATACTATGCAGCACTCAGGAACAACAATTTTGAAAAATACTGTATAACATGGGAAAGGTTGGAAAGCATTATACCGAGAGAACTAACTCAGTCTCACAAAGACAAAAACTGCATAAGACCATTATTGAAAAAATAGAAGGATATCTAGTAAAATGTGGATAAAATTCCAAAGATGGAAGAGAGGGGGTAGAAGTACCATGGATGGAGAAGGGGGAAGTCATGAGATCACAGAGTTTAATGAATGGAAGGAGTTGGTAAAGAATTAGGAAAGATCTTTTGAGAGCTGGTGGGCATGGATCAATGGTGATTAATTTTCTAAAAAAAAAATCCCTAGCCCTAAGAGAGATGCAAATTAAAACAACTATGA
>NW_006399891.1:3198247-3231399 GCF_000299155.1 Elephantulus edwardii | reverse complement strand
AAAAAAATTTTTTAAAAAGCTAATATATGGCTTGCAAAGAAGACTGGGGTGGGGGAAATAATTGTGCATCAACAAATGAATATTTTTTAAAAAGTGAACTGGGGGTGAAGGGAAGGAAATGGGAGGAGTAAGATGTTCAACAATGAATGAATGAAAATTTAACTTTTCTATAAAGTTTCGTTAAAATCACAATGAAAATTAAAAAATTATTTAAAAAATACAACGTATGAGAATGAGTCCTATGAAACATAATGTGAACAAAAATTTGTGTGAAACACAATGTATATGAATAAAACCACAATGTATATGAATTTTGTATGCAAGCCAGAATAAAGTTTGAAAAATTATGAAAAAGAAGTCCACTGGGGAATCCCTTATCTCTTTTTACAAAGTATGTTTGTTCCTTGAATCTACCCTTTCTTTTCTTTTTCCTTACTTTTATGCTTTAAGAACTATAAAAACTCATCAGTATCACCTTAAAAAGTCTAACTTAGAACATTAAAAAGATTAATTAATTAATAATTAAATAATGATGTCTTTCTCATCATTATTGCCCTTTTTGTATAAACATGGTTTTACTCCCCTATTAAAATCCATTCCCCGCAATCACCCCTCATCTCCTGTACATTGAACTCTAAAATATTTTTCAGATTTCCTTTTGTTTCATTTTTGTCATTATATTAATATTAACCAATGAATAAAATAAAACACAAAATTACTATTTTCTTGGTGAAAGTAAAAAACCAAAACAAAACCAAACAATGCCTCAACAATATAATATCTAGTCAGACTGAACAAACATATTGTTGGTGCTCGGTACTGTTGGGTCAGCAATGACTCCTGGCAACCCTGTGAACAATGGAGCTGATCCCGGCTCTGTCTTGCACCATCCTCACAATCTCTGTCATGCTTAAACTCATTGTTGCACTCATGGTTTCATCCATCTCGCTAAGTGTCTTCCTTTTCTTGCTGACCCTCTACTGATGATGTCCTTTTCCAAGGACTAACCTCCCCTGACAACATGACCAAAAGCATGTAGGTGAAGTTTTACCATCCTTTCCTCTGGATATAAATTCACGTATTGCATGAATAGAAATTGAACTCAGTTTCCAAATGGGAAGAAAGTAATGCTAAAAAAACACTTCATGTTTTATAACAAAGTGGCTTTATCAAGGGTTGCAGTGATAGATATACTCAGATCCTGATAGACACAATCACAAATGAAAGATCTAGCCTTTAATCTCCTTTTCTACATACAGCACGCTATAAGGTCTGGTTTCACGCCTGTCTTTCCAGGGTTTCTTTCTCCCTATTCCTTCTTTATTTTCCTCTTACTAAACATTTTTCACGTGTTTTGATAAATTAAAAAAATGAAGGGTCCAAGCCAGGACATTAGATCTATTTGAGTTGCCTGGCTGGACAAGATGGTGGGTTTTCCTTTCCAGTCCCTTCACTGGGATTCATCTATCTGAGAAGTAATGTGCTCACTATCATGTGTGGAGTTGGAGGAAGAAGGGTAAAGAGGCATTTGTTATCATTTGACTGTGAGTCTGCATGCCAGAATAGTAAACATCATCAATATTTTATGCCTATGCTTCAAATGATTCTCAAAGATTTTTCCTAAAAGAATTTTTTAAATTATGAATAAGACTTATATTTTTAATTTTACATATAAAAAGTGATACATTTTTAACAGTTGTTACAGGAGTTTTTATGCAAATGGTGAAATGAACAAGAGTTATTCCCCCACACACACAAATCCTTAGTAATTTAAGATTTAGCTGTTTCAATTTACAGGTCATGCCTGTCATGTAACCCAATAGGTAACAATGAGCCTTGTTGTCAAGCCCAACAGCCAAATCAGATTTGTGTTCTATGTCAAAAAGCTTGGTTTCATTTTTAATAAATATGCTAATAATACTATGTTTGTGACATCAGTGTGGTTTTGTGTTTCTGTTCTAAGACAGAGAGGTGGCAAGAAGGGCCAGGGGCCTTAGACTGAGTTGATTGCATAGACTCCTACGGTGTAGAATTAGGGGTTTTTTGGTTCCTTTGGATTTTTTTTTTCGCTTTTTTGCCCCAGTGGCTTAGGTAAATATTTATAGAGCAGATCAGTTTTTATTCATACGTATTTCATTTGCAAATATTAACTGCAATCCCTACAATGTCACAACTTTCTTCACACTTCCTGCCTACTTCCCCTTTTGTATTCATCCATATTTCTTGCCTTTTTCCACTTTCTGAGGTGTGCTCCTGGACAAATGCTGTCCTTTTGGTCTCGCATAGTTGATATTTCTACAGAGTACACTGTCCCTGAGTCTTATTTCCCCTTGAGGGCTGTCTACGGTATGAGTCAAAGTTGACCCAGAGAGGTGAGTTCTCACCTGCTCCCCCCACTGACCAAACTGTGCAGCTCTGCAACTGCATCCTGGCCCATCCTCACCCTTCTGCCCCTAACCCTCACCTCCTTGTACCCCCAATATGTTTTTCCCAATAAAAAAAAGACATAAGATAAAGAGAGGTGAGTTCAGTTCTAGGCTTGAAAATTGTCTAAGGGTTATAGTCTCAAAGATTCCACCAGTCTCTATCAGACCAATAACTCCCATCACTCTTTCATACTGAAACTTTCTTTGTCTTACTATCACTAGTGCTCCCTGATGAATTGGGCATTCTCAATCATGCTTTGTTTGGCACCCATAAGTTTGCAAAGCCTAGAGGCAGTCATCAGAACAGAGCAAGAAAACACTACATGGCTCAAAATTGGGAAGGGTGTATGCCAGGGATGTGTCCTATCTCCATACCTTTTCAACCTGTATGCAGAACAGATCATCCGAGAGGCTGGGCTCTATGACAAGAAATGTGGGGTCAAGATTGGTGGAAGATCTATCAACAATCTGTATTATGCAGTTGACACAAACCTGCTTGCTCAAGCCAAGGAGGACCTGAAGCACTTGCTGCAGAGGGTCAAGGACTGCAGCCTCCTATACGGATTGAGGCTCAATGTCAAGAAGACAAAGATTCCCACCACTGGGCCAATTGGCAGCATCAGAATTGATGGTGAAGAAATTGAGATTGTTCAAAGCTTTAGTTTGCTTGGCACCAGTAGCCAGGAAATTAAAAGATGCATTACCATGGGAAAGTCTGCTGTTAGGGCCCTCACCAAAGTACTGAAGAGCAATGGTGTCTCTCTGGAGACTAAGGTACATCTGATATAGGCCATGGTCTTTGCAATCACTTGTTATGAGTCAGAGAGTTAGACAATGACTAGGGAGGATAGAAGGAGAATTGATGCCTTTGAGCTGTGGTGCTGGAGAAGAGTATTGAGGGTACCATGGACTGCTAGGAAAACAGATTCATCCTGGAAAGGGTCAAACCGGGTGGCTCCCTGGAAGCAAGGATTCTGAGGCTCCATCTAACATACTTTGGACATGTTGTAAGGGGAGACCGGTTCTTGGAGAAGGACATCATGCTTGGTAGGGTGGAGGGACAGCACAGGAGGGGAAGGCCCTCTATGAGGTGGATTGATTCAGTGACTGTGGTAATCGGGATGTGTGTATTGGAGACAGTGTGATTGGCACAGGACAGAGCAGAGTTTAGGGCTGTTGTACATAGGGTCGCTATGAGTCACAAGTGACTCGACGGCACATAACAACAACAACAAAGTAATTTATCATAGGGAGATTTCAGCACAGAAGAAGTATACCTTTCTTTTTAAAATGGAAGATTAAGATGAACATACAAATGTCTTTTTGTCCAAATTTGTCTCATTTCACTCCTGTTACCCTGGCGTAATTAAAAATAGTGGTCTCTTCACTATTTTGATTTGGGTCAGAAATTATTTAGAAACTAGAAAGAGACAATAATAGAACTGGGATGGTGGAGAATCAGTACACATTAGGCATATCAGTTTCCAGGAAAAATATATAGGAATGCCAAGGGTTTCAAAGATCTCTGGCACTCCATGTGAATGGACCCCAATGTGAAGACTGATGTCTAAGAATATTGTTCTCCCCTAACTAGAGCTTTTTCCTCAGAAACTTTTATACACAGATCCTAAAATCTTAAACAAGGCATAAAACTGAACTAAGCTAACTTAAACAGAAAATATTTATTTAGAATCATTGAGAAAGCATCCAATGAAAAACTTTGAAATTGTCATCCCTGAGGTAAACTAGTATGTGAAGTCTTTTCTCAAAACTCAAGAATGATGGACCACTCAAAAACTAAAATATATCCCCAAAGCTCTCCACTAAGACTAAAGAGACATTCCCTACAAGTGTGCTTTTCAATTGTTGTCTAGTCAAAGTCCACATGATTCACCAGCATAAATGTCAAGATTCATAACCAGCACCTTGTTTAGAAGCACAAGGACCCCGTGTGTGGAAAGTGCAGTCAACAGCACCATTGTCAAAATGGAGACAGACAGGAAAGAAATGCTGGGCAGTCTAAATCAAAATTAGTGTCATTTCCCAGCTATTCCATTGCTTGGAATACGTTGTTGTTGTTATGTGCCATCAAGTCGCTTACGACTCATAGCGACCCTGTGTACAACAGCCATAAACTATGCTCTATTCTGTGCCAATTGCACTGCCTCTGACACACCCATCCCGATTGCCACAGTCACTGAATCAATCCACCTCATAGAGGGTCTTCCCCTCCTGCGCTGTCCTCCACCCTACCAAGCGTGATGTTCCTCTCCAAGGACCTGTTCCTCCTTACAATATGTCCAATATTAGATGGAGCTTCAGAATCCTTGCCTCCAGGGAGCCGCCTGGTTTAACCCTCTCCAGGATGAATCTGCTTGTTTTCTTAGCAGTCCATGATACTCTCAATACTCTTCTCCAGCACTATAGCTCAAAGGCATCAATTCTCCTTCTGTCCTCCTTAGTCCAGCTCTCTGATGCATAACAAGTGATAGCAAAGACCATAGCCTGTATCAGATGTACCTTAGTCTCCAGAGAGACACCATTGCTCTTCAGTATTTTGGAGATGTCCCTAACAGCAGACTTTCCCATGGCAATAGATCTTTAAATAAACTCCAAGAAAATAAGAACTGAGGCTCAAACACAGACTTGTACACCAATGTTCATAGCAGTGTTGTTCACCATGGCAAAAACATTGCAACAATCTAGATGTCCAACCACAAATTAATGGGTTGAGACATTGTGGCACATTCACACAATGGAATACCAAGCAACATGCAGGAAGAACGATTTTGTAAATTACTACCTAATTTGGGAGGTACTGGAGAGCATTATGCTGAGTGAACTAACTCAGTCCCACAAGGAAAAATATTGTATAAAACCATTATTGTAGAATGAGTATGAATATCCAAGGTGTGTGGGGGGAAAAGCAGAGAGGTGAGGATGAGGGGGGTATTAATCATAGCATTGCACAATTCTATGAAGGGGGTGAAGGAAATAGGAAGGATCTTGTGTGAAAAACAATGTATTCAAACCTTATAAATAAATAAGTATAAAATAAAATTTAAAAAAAATAGTGTCATTTGGTTTTCCATGGAGCCCACGCCTGCCAGAGTAGTTGATAAAAATAAAAAACAGTCTCAGACTCAAAACAGTCTTAACACATTAGCACAAAGTGCATACACATTGCCATATCCTTGAGCTAAATGTACAACAAACATACTGCTTATTACCACAAAGTGATCAACAAGTGAGAACACATACTACCACTAGTTCACCACGTACAAATACACACACACACATACACACACCCCTTTGTCAAGAGGTGCTGTGGTGTTATGAAAAAGTTTCACTAGGCTGACATCTCAGGCAACTGGAATTGTCCTCTGGCCACACCACTTGCTGAATGTGTGTCTCTGGAAATGACAGGTAGCCTTACTGTCAGTTCCCTCTTTGGCAATATGGACATTGTTATGGTTGTTCATTGTCCTTAAGTCAAGTATGATTCATTGTGACCCTATGAACATCAGTTCTGAACCTTGTCTTATCCCATGCCATCCTCATAATCTCTAAAATACTCAAGCCCATTGCCACAATCACCGTGTCATACCATCTGGCTGAGGGTCTTCCTCTCTTTCACTGCCTCTCCACCTTTTCAAGAATGATCAAGTTTGTAATGATAAAGTTTGTAATCGGAGACCTCTCCAAATTACTGTTGAGTAATTACGTCAGTTTTCAGACTAGAATATGTCTGATTCAGTCCACAGTCTTTTCAGTCACTTGCCATGTTGAAAGCTGGACAATTACTAAGGATGACAGAAGAAGAATTGATGCCTTTGAACTACGGTGTTGCTAAAGAACATATGGACTGCCAAAAGAACAAACAATTAAGTCTTGGAGAAGGTGCAGCCAGAGTGTTCTTGGAATGTAAAGATAAAAGAATTTTCCAAAATGATCCCAGGATACTCTCAATCTTCCATCTTTGTCTTTAGTTACAAATTTTGGTAGTAAAATGTTAAGAAGCTCTGATGATAGTGGGTAAGGATTTTTCCAACTCAAAGCAAGTAGTTCAAAATCAGAAATTTCCTTCAGTGTAATTTACAACCTCTGAACGCCTGCTGAATGAAGGGTCAGGTATGTGTTGATTTCAATGGAACACAATGAATAACAACAAAGTAAAACATTCAATATGGGAGATACTCTGCTAGGGAAATTTCTTACAATAAGGAAATTTTTCATAATAGGAAATATGAAACCTCAGGTCAGGTCTTTAAACATCCCCAGCTCTTACCTAGAGATTCTGATTGTTCAAAAATGCAATGGAGACAAAGGGTCTCACTATGGAGACATTGCCTTTTATTCCTGACCTCAGGAGAACTAAGATAAACTGCTTTGGGGAATAAGGAGTCCTGGCGGTGCAACAATGAAGTGTTAAACTACTATTGAAAAGGGTGGCTGTTTGAATCCGTTCAGCATCTCCACAGGAAAAGATCTAGAGATCTGCTTCCATAAAGATAACAACATAGGAAACTTTACTGAGAAATTTGCTTTGTCACATGAGTTCATTGTGAGTTGAAATCATCTCAACAACACCTAACTGGCAGATGTAGGGAATTGCAACCTAAAATAGCAAACCCAAACCCATTGCCATCAACTCCAACTCATTAGTGATCCTATTGTTGTTAGAACCTATAGGACATAGAAAACTTCCCCACAGGGGTTCCAAGGCTATCATCTTTATGGAGGCAAATGCAATATCTGTCTCCTTTAAAGCAGCTCATGTGTTTGAAATCTAACTTTTGGCTAGTGGATAAGTACTTTAACCACTGAACTACCAATATTTATTGCATATTACTCTTTTTCTGCCATTGCTGTCAAGTTGGAACTGATTTCTAGTTGAACCTCCATTTGATTTCCAAGGCAGTAATTCTTACAGGAGATTTCTCAAGTTTCTTCCCCAAAGGTAGTAGATTTGAACCACCGGACAGCTTTTGGTTTAGAAATGCAATACCCTATGATTATGGTTAAAAGGCTCAAATCAGTACTTAAGATCAGATACTTAAGTTTACTAAAGCAAAATGACAGTATATGAGAAAGAAAAGTAAAACCATCTAACAAATTGTCCTCACTAAAAAATCTGTCAGAGGTCATCTAACACAATCAACAAGGGATGAGATAGAAAAGTACTTCGGATGTCTCTCCAGGCTTTATCCTCCTAATAGCAACTGCCTATATCACTGTGGCTTGGTGATGGTGTTGTTATGTACTTTCAAGTCAAAAACAACACATAGCTGACCCTCCATCAAGTTTGCAGAGGGAGTGAATTGTGTGGAAGGAGATTGCCCATTTTTCACCAGAGGAACAGCTAGTGAATTCAAGCAACCTGCCTTTAGGTTGGCATCACAACTCCCTACCAGTAAGTCATCAGAGTTCCCTCTAGCTTGGTAGTAAATTAAAAATAAAAACCATTTATATATGTAAAGAATTGTTATAATCCCATTTCCTGAACTTCAAGTATTTCTAACCATTTCTTATGAACTTCAAATACTAATGAGAAAGATTAGGTCTCATTCCCTGGGCCACCAGGTAGGTTTGCCTGGCCTATGAACTGCATAATTCTCCACATTTCACTTTCATATGGATAGTGTCCCTGTAGTCATGTGGTACAAAATCTGTACAAGTGCTCATGGCTACAGTGGTGGTGCTGCATTAAGTGCTGAGATACCCACATATTTCCAGAACCAAAAATATAAATGTCACTTATATTTTGCACTCATTTTATGAAAAATAACTTTAAAACTTTCTTTCATACAAATAGTTCAAAATGGTATGATATTCACAGAAGGAAATAGAAACTGGGGTGCAGGAAAAGAATCTCAAACAATGCTTCTGTTTTGCCGGAAAATTAACTGAAAAGGAAGTTAAAGCCAGCATGACCTAGTGTTAGTTGGCGAAAGATGTGTAGACTGCTAACTGGAAGAAGGGATAATTCAATTCAAATCTCATTGCTGTAAAGTTAGAACCAACTCCTAGCTGACCTGCAGTGAGTTTTCAGAGGCTGTAAATTGCACAGGAGATTGCCCGTATTTCTCCTTTAGAGTTGATGGTGCATTTGAAACATGGTTTGGATTGGCAATGCAACCCTCTATCAACTACACCACAAGAGGGCTACAGACATAAAAATCTGTGTCATTGTGTGGCACATACTGAGGGCTCTGGCATCCACCTTCTAAATAACATGCCTCTGGAAACTCTATGAACTTTGATAAATGACTATAGTTATAGAAAGGCTTCAAGCCTTTGTTCTTAGGGTTGCTATGAGTTGTGCTCGACTCGATGGCAATCAGTAACAACAACAGTTAGTCAAATAAAATAGAACTCATAAAGATTGACAGCCTAGGCACTAGTTAGCTTAGAGGGACTGTTGTTGGCCATTTTGACTCAGACAATCAGATGATCTTATGCCAGGAATGACAAATTGAGGAAAAATAGAATTATATTCATGGTTAAAATGAGCATTTCAGAGTCAATACTGAAGTACAATGCTGCAAATTACAGGATATTATCTATACACATACAAGTAGGCCTGTTAAATACAACTACTATTCAAATAAACAAATACTAATGTCAAAGATGACGAAAATGATGATTTCTACCAATGTCTGCTGTCTGAAATAGACTGAACATGCAGTCTAGATGCATTATTAATGGTTAGTGACTGGAATGAAAAAGGTGGAAATAAAGAAGGATTGATAGTTGGAAAATATGGACAGGTGACAGACAGGAATGAGGCTCAAGATAAAATGATAGAATTTTGTATAGTTGATGATTTTTTTGTTGCAAACATCTTTTTAAAAAAACATAAACAGAGACTACACACATGAACTTCACCTGAAGGATTGACTACACTGGTATTTGGTTAACTACTCATACAGAAAAAGTTGATATTATAATCTGGCATTGAGTCAACTGTGATTCTATGAACAAGGGATTCAAAGTCCACCAGGCCCTATGGCATTCTTACTATATCCAACATATTTGACCCCATTATTACAGATGTGTTAATTCATCAGGTTGAGGGTCTTTACTCTCTTACACTTCTCTTTCTATGACCTTCCACTTCCACAACCATTCTGTTCTTCTCCAAGGACTGACCCCTGCTAAAAAACATAAAGTATGTGAGACAAAGTTCTGCCATCCTTTACTCAAAGAAGCACTCTGGCTTCATTTTCTCAAAAACAAACCTGTTTGTTTTCTTGACAGTCCATTGAATACTCAGTATTCTTCTCCAATATCATTGCTGAAAGTCTTCAATTCTTCTTCTGTCATCTTCATTCATTGTCCAGCTTTCAGAAGCACAACAAGTAACTGAGAAGATCATGGCTTGAATAAGGCACACTGTAGTCTTTAAACTGACATCATTGCTCTTTAGATCAATGGAGAATCTCAATATCAGCAGTCAAAATCAAGCTAGAGATCAGATGGAATACACCATCAGTTACTCATGTGCATATTCAAAAGTATTTTTAAGAAAATTAAAACAAGTGCACAAGAACCAAAATATGACCTTGAGTTTATTCAAATATCACCATCTCAAGAATATATTTCATATATTGAACATTAATGACTGAAGATCAGATGAGTTGTGGAATGGCATTAAGGCAATCGTTCATGAATAAAGCAAAAGGTCATTACAAATACATGAGAGAAAGAAAAGACCAAAATATATTTCAGAAGAGACTCTGAAAATTGCACTAGAAGGTAGAGAGGAAAAAACAAAAGAAAGAAATGCTGAAGGAAAAGAAAAGAAGATTTTAAGAGATAACTCTAGAAGGCAAGGCAAAGTTATAATAACTTTTCTGTTATAATACAGAATGTGCAGGAGTTGGAGTTAAAAAGTAAAAAAGGGAAAGCATTCTCTGCATTTCACAAGTTGAAAGAACAGAAAAACTAATTCAGGCCTCAAGTTGCAATAACGAATGAGCCTACAGACAAAATCTTAGATCGTGTAGGAAGCATCAAAGAAGATTGAAGGAATATACTGAGTCATTGTACCAAAAATAACTGATTACATAGAAATAATATAGATATTTTGAAACATTTTAGGAAATAGCATGTGATAAAAAACCAGTAATGGGAGAGTAAGCGCAAGCTGTACTGAAGCCATTGGCTGAAAAATAAGGTCCCAGGAATTGATGGGCTAGAAAGGGACATATTTCAACAAACAGATGCAATTCTGGACATGCTCCCTAGTTTATGGTGAGAAACTGGCAACTACCAAAGAAGACACTTTCCTGGTCACCTGATAGGAAAATGATCATTTCCCCATTCTTAAAAATGGTGATTCAACAGACTGAAAATTGTTAAACAATATCATTAATATCTCATGCAGGTAAAATCTTGATAACCATTATTTTTAAACATCTGAAACAGTCCATCAACAGGGAACATCTCTGTATTCAAACCCAATTCAGAGGAGGAGATGGCAAGAGAAATATCATTGTTAATGTCAGATGGATTTGGCTGAAAACGGAGAATACCAGAAATATGTTTATCTGTGTTTTATTGACTATGCAAAGGCATTCGACTGTGTGGGTCATGACTAATTATGGCTAACATTGAGAAGAATCTGAAATCCAGAACACCTAATGAACTTATGTGAAACCTAAACCTGTACCAATAAGTTGTCCTAACAGACCAAGGAAACACTGCATGCTTTAAAATCAGGAAAGGTCTGCACCGGGCTGTATCCTTTCTCCATATATCTTCAACTTCTATCTTGAACAAATCATTCAAGATGCCATACTACATGAAGAACAATGTGGTAGCAGATTTTGAGGAAAATTCAACAACACACATTATGTAGGTGATACATCTTGCTTGCTAAAAATGAAAAGGACTTGAAGCACTGGCTACAGAAACTCAAAGACTAAACCTTCAAAATGGATTACATCTCAAAATCAAGACAACAAAATCCTCCCCACTAGACCAACAGACAACATTGTGATAGATGGAGAAAAGATTGAAGTTGTCAACAATTTCATTTTACTTGGATCCGCAATCAAAACCCAAGTTAATAACAGTCAAGAAATAAAAGGAGGTGTGTTGCACTGGAAAAATCTGCTGTCAAGGACTACTCTACATTTCTAATGTCTAAGTATGTTAATTTAAAACCTAAGGTGCATCTGATCTAAGACATAGATTTGTTTTGTTGTTTTTGTTTGTTTGTTTTTTCAGTTACTTCTTATGTATCTGAAAGTTGAATAGTGAATAAAAATGACAGAAGAAGAATCAATACCTTTGATTTGAGGTGTTGAGGGAAAGTACTGAATAGTCTCATGGACAAAAGAGTGAACAGATCAGTCTTGGAAGAAGTACAACCAGAGTGATCCTTGGAGTCAAGGATAGGTGACATCATGGTGAGAAAGAAGCATAATCACAGAAAGAGAATAAGAGACTCAACAGGATAGAGTGACACAGTGACCATAACAACTTGAACATGTCAGATAGAGTGAGGACGGTGCATGATAGGACAAGGTCCAGATCTGTTGTTCACCGTGTCCCTGTAAGTTATAGGCACTGGATGGCACCTTGTAACAACTGAACTCAAATGTTTGTTTCACAACAAACTGATTTTTTGAGCATATATTTGTACATGGCCTGAAACATATCAAATTTGTTCAACCTTGACTCACATTCCTAGGCCCCTCTCCCTCTCTCTTCTTGTTTTATGGGAAGCCTTTCTATATGCCCCAGTTTCAAAGTCAGGGCCCCAAATAAAGCATTATAGAGCCAGACTTGAAGATTAAGCTCCAGGGAAAGAATGTTAGTTACATTATAAAATATTGTTTGCAGTAACCACACAGGTGCAGCCCTCAGAAGCAGAAGCTATGAAATTTTAAGAAGCTGATTCTTCACACCTATTTGCAAGACTGCATTGTAATATTATAGCACCTTCTTCCATCTGCACTCGGCATCAGAGTGTGAAAATCTGCTCCACCACAGGCCTAGTCTGAAGCTATAATCAAAGCGATATTCCAGAGCAAAGAAAAAGGCCATAGTAACCGATTTGCTATTAGAAAGAAGCAATAAATGAAAATTGTCTGCTGATAATTCTTGGCAGACTCTGATTTTCATGCATGCATTTATATAATTTTATAGCCTCCCATTATTAATGGAAAATGTGTTTTTCATGAAAATACCATTATGCTGTCATGTTAGTTTAAGATGGTGATTCTATTTAACACTGAACAAATAGTTCAAGGCAATATATGTCCAAGTGCCTTTAGTTGAACTTTGTATAGTTTATTAATTCAACTACTGGAGACTTGATTCTTATGCATATTTTTTAAAATCAACTTTAAGACATCTATTCCTGTTTTAAAGTTCAGAAAAGTCAGTCTATAGTCAACATTTAAGATGCAATGAAATCAGTCTGTAGTCAACAATATAAGATGTAATGATTGTATAGAAAGGGAGCTTTGGTGGCCTAGTGGGTAAGGAGTTATGATGACCACTCATTGGCAGGAAGTTCGAATCTGTTAACTGCTCCGAGGGAGAAAAATGAGCATTCTCCTCCTATACAATTTAAGCTTCTGAAAGCCCATTGGAAGGTCAGCTGTAGAGAAGTTCCAACTCAAAGGCAATGACCTTTTTTTCTTGTTATTGTAGAAGGAGCTCTGGTGGCATGATTTTTAGAGTTTCACTGTTAACTAAAGGCTGAGAGTCTCTGGATATTCAAATTCACCAGTCACTCCTCAGGGGAAAGATGGGTAATCTCTCCCATGAAATTTACAGCCTTGGAAACCCAAGAGGAAGATCAACTATGAGTGTTCTGACTCTAAGACATGAGTGAGTGACTATACAGAAGGCACTATAGAAAAGTCTGATTTATGTGGATTGGGATTGAGAACAATGAAAGGAAAATTAGGAATGACCAAGAAGTTAAAAGAGTTACTCTATCAAAAATGCATCTGTAGATCCAGAGCACAGAGTTGTTGTTGTTGTTGTTGCTGTAAAGTGTTGTTGAGTTGTAGCTGACCCACAGCCATCCTATGAATGAATATCTGAACACTTGTTTAACTTTCATACTTTCTCTAAATTAATAGAATTTCCAGAGACAGGCTATATGGGAAGTGGATGCCACTCCTGTTTCCAAGCTTGTTTTAATCTGGGAGCCCCACCAAACACTGTCGACCATGGGTAACCATTATCGCATTTGACACATTAGTGTCACAGTGTTCAGCTTCACAGCAGCTATGAGTTACCTCTGTACAGCAAATGGACAGACCAGTGCTATACCACTTAGAAGAATGTTTGACCAAAAACAATTAAAACCAGGCCTGAGGGGCGCAGACTAGAATCACCACCCTTTGTCCTGGTAGCATAACTTTCCTTTCTCTAGGCCAACAGAGCTCTTTCAATGACTCACAGCAATGCTATGAACAACAGATAGAACCTTTACCCTATCCTACGCCAACCTCACAATCTGAGACATGCTTGAGCCCATTGTTAGAGTCACTGTATATCGATCTATCATGTTGAGGATCTTTTCTTCTCTGACCTTCCACTTCTCTCAGCTTGATGTCATTTCCCATGGACTAGAACCTTGTTATTAAGTGCAGTTGAGTAATTGAAAACGCTTCATTAAGAAAGAAATTTTTAAAAAGGCCTAGCCTTTGGTATAAAGCAGTTGACAAATACAGTCAGAAATACACAACCAGAAGAGGATAAAATTAATGAATGGGACCTCCTAAAGATTAAGTCTCAGCACACATCAAAACTTTTTTTCCAACAAGGTGAAAAGAAAACCTATTCACTGGGAAAAAAATATTTGACAATGCCATCTCAGACAAGAGTCGGATAACAAAAGTTTATAGAATACTACAGGGCCTCTACAAGAAAAAGACCCAATTACAAAATGGGCAAAAGACATGAAAATATTTTTCACAGAGGAAGACATTCAGATGGCCAACGGACACATGAAGAAATGCGCAAAATCACTGGTAACAATAACAGAATGCAAATCAAAACCACAATGAGATACCATCTCACCCCACTAGCAGTGGCAAAGTTTAACAGGGCAGCACTTAATAAATGTTGGAGAGGTTGTGGATAGATAGGAACTCTCAGACACTGTTGGTGGAATTGTAAAATGGTACAGCCACTCTGGAAGAGAGTTTGGCATTTCTTCAAAATTGAACATAGAAATTCCTTATAACCCTGCTATTCCACTGTTAGAAACATACCCTGAACAAATTAGAACTGAGACACAAACAGAGACAGGAGCATTGTTCACAACCTCAAGAACATGGGAAGAGCCAAATGTCCAACCACAGTAAAATAGATTGAGAGATTGTGGTACATTCACACAATGCAATACTATGCAGCACTCAGGAGAAACAATTCCAAAAATTACTACATAACTTGGGAGAGACTGGAGTACATTATGCTGAGTAAACGAACTCGGTCTCATAGGGTAAATACTGATTAAAAAAATTATTGTAAAAAATAGAATAGTAACTAGAAAAATATGCATGGGGATCCAAGTAGAGAAGAAGTGGAAGCAGAGGGGTGAGGTTGGGCAGGAAGGAAATCATAGGGTCACACAAGTTGGTGAGTGGAGGAAGGGGGTTAAGGAAATTAGAAAGATCTGGTGGGGCCTTGAAAAGATGGGGTAATAATGAGGGGAATAATTAAATGGGGATTAAGGGAGTTCTGTTGGCCTAGTGGCAAAAAGCTGCTCTGCAATGTCCAAGGCATGTAGTTCAAATTCATCAGCTGCTCTGTGGGAAAAGAATGCGCAATCCCCTCCCGTGAGATTAATTGCCTCTGAAAAGCCACTGGAGGGTCAACTACGGATCAGTTCCAACTTGATAGTACACAACAACAAGTTTATAAAACACAATATATGGGAATGATTGTATGAAGTACAATGTGGATGAAGGAAAATGTGAGACACAATTTATACAAATATGTATGCAAATTAATATGAAATAACATTTTTTTAAAAAAATAAAGGATTGGCAAGACAATCCTATCTACTAACAACACTTGATGCCATTGAGTCTATTCCAACTTGAGGTGATCCCATAGAACAGCCCAGAAGTTTCCCACAGTGTTTTCAAGGTTATGTTATTATGGAAACCAAACATTTTTTCTGTGTATCTTTCTCCTGTGAAGTAGCTTATGGATTTGAATCAATAACCTTTAAATTAGTAAGCAAGTGCTTACTCACTGTGCCACCAGAGCTCCTCCTTATCTGTTCAATCTCACTGCCATCGAATCTATTCTGACTCATAGTGGTCCTCCAATGAATTTCTGAGGCTGTGAATCTTAACAAGAAGAAACTGCTCACCTTTCTTTCATGGACTGGCTGATTCTTGAAGCTAGTAGTGGATTTGAACCACTGGAGACACTCACCATTTTAGACAGATGTGGATTAAAGGCATAAAGAATATTAATGATGCAGTGGCAGAAACCATCTACAAATGCTTTCTTTCTTAACTTAATCTTAATTCCCACTTTATAGATGATAAACAGAAGCTCAGGTAGTCAAGTGACACTGTATTAATGGCTGCTTTGAAATTGTAACCAAATCTGCCAGACTTCACTTCCTGTGTCATGGCCACCAGGCAATAGATTTCCTGAAGGTCAGTTCATTTCTCCACACATATTTAATCTGTATGCTGAGAAAATCACTTGAGAGGCTGTAGTTTAAGAAGAAGAATGTGGCATTAGGATCAGAAGACGATTCATCAATGACCTGAGTTATGCAGATGACACAATCTTGCTTGCAGCAGAAGATGAAAGACTGCAACATGGATTGCATCTCAACATCAAAGAGATAAAAGTCCTCACCACCTGACCAAGAGGCAACATCATGACAGATTGAGAAAAGATGTAAATTGTCAACTATTTCACCTTACCTGAATGCACAATCAACACCTTTTATGACAGCAATCAGATCAAGAGACATATTGCATTAAGCAAGTCCACTGTTAGGGAACTTTCTAAAATACTGAGGAGCAGTGACGTTAGTTGGAAGATTAAGATATATGCCTGATTTAGGCCATGGTCTTTTTCAGTCACTTGTTATGCGTCTGAGAACTGGACAATGAATAAGGATAACAAGAATTAATGCCTTTGAACTGTGGTTTTGGAGAAGAGTACTTAATATTCGTGGACTGTCAAAAGAACGAACAGCTACACTTTTGGAAAAGTGCAGGCAGAATGCTCTTTGAAAGCAAAGGTGGTGAAGCTTCGTATCACATACATTGGGCATATTGCTAGGAGAGATTAATCCTTAGAAATGGACATCATACTTGGAAGAGTGGAGGGTCAATGAAAGAGGAGATCATCAGTGAAACAGAGTGACAAGGTGACTTCAGAAATGGTCTCAAGTGTCTCAGAGACTATGAGGATGGCACAGAATCATTCAGGATTTAGATCTGTTGTTCATAGGGTTGCTATGAGTTGTACTTGAAGGTGCCTAACAAGTTCACTTTACCCAGGTATTAAAGGAATTCCATTATTTGCCCTTTGATTTGTTGTATGGTAGTAAAACTACTACTTGAAGTTATGCCACTGGTATTTAAAATAACAGCAGGGTCCCCTGTGATGGATGGCTTTCAGTGGAGCTGCTAGACTAAGACATACTATAAAGAAAGGCTTAGCTGTTTACTTCTGTAAATTATTGTTGCTCTTATATGCTGGCATAATGTTGTTCTTATATACTGACTCATAGCTGACTCTCTGGTGGGTTTTAAAAATAAATCATATGAGAGGAGACTGTCCAACTTTCTTCCACAGAGCAGCTTGTGGATTTGAACCACCTGCCTTTTGGTTGGCAATGCAATGCCTTACCACTAAAACAAAGGAAAACAACATGTTAAAGAGCAGTGTATTTACAAAGTCATTCTCCTATATTTTTTAGCCTTTAATTGTTACTACCTTTTGTCTATAGAGCTAGAAATATAAGAAGTATGGTTGCGTTCCAAATGCATCTTTAATATGTCAAAGTATTGTTATCATTACTGTGCTGTGCACCAAAAACTCCCTAACACTCCTAGGCATTTAGCCTTCTTAACAAGTCTGAAATCATTGTGTGACATAATTAAACAGCATCTTGTAGGGTGTGGGGTTTTTTTGGTTGTGTGTTTGTTTTTGTTTTTTTTAATGAAGAAGACAGTTGTGGGATGGTGGGAGGTGTTGTCAGCTATACCTGGTACTCAATAAACAAGAAGGATCTGAAACTTGGTTTTTAAACCTCTTAATACTCTCATTTCAGAGTAACAGTTGGTTGCTCGTCCCTAAAAGATCTTTCCACAAGATGCCCAAGCAGTCCACTCAATCCATCAAGTGTTGCTGGCTCTTCCTACGGGTAACTCATCATGAACTGAATGGGACAAGAAAAAGAATTTCATGCCTTGATTGCATGAAGATTTATGCACAGAACTATCAGCAGACCAGGCTCGTGGTGAGCCCAAGTGTGTCCCAGGATAACTGTGCTCCACAGGGTTTTCAGTGGCTGATTTTTCATAAGTTGGTTTGTTTAGGGGGACCTCTGGGTTGCTACATGTAAAACAAATGCATAACCATTTTTTATTTCCATGGAAGGACTCTAGAACTATACTTACAGTTTTCTTCTTCACTATTCTGAAGCCGATTGTAGCAAACCTTGTTGTTTTGGAGTTGCTGGGGTTTTTTCCTTTATTTTAGACTTGTACAAACCTTATTGGGGTTTTTTGTTGTTGTTTTTAAAAATTTTATTTTATTAATTTTTAATGAACATTTACAGAGATTTTTGGCTTTTCATTCATTCATTGTTGCACTTTTTTCTTTACCCTCTTCCCCCAGTTCCCTCCTCTCTTTGAAAAGCAAAAGATAAACTTCTTCGTTGGTATATAATACCCCCGCCCCCACCCCCAATGCACTCCACTATGCAACCTTAATTCTGGATTCCTGTGATAATAATAATATGCTATTATATATCACTTTTAAACTGTTTTCTCCCTCATCCGTTTGTAGGCATACAGCCAATGTAATAATTTACTTAGAGATTCATACAGTACATCAGGCTAGAAAAATAATCAAAATGTACCTGAATCCCAGGTAATTGAATCATAAAGATTAAGTATAATTCTCATTCAAGAACATGTTTGAGTCTCTACTGTTAAAAAAGCCACCCCAATGTCACTTCTACAAATCTTACAGAAGCTCCCAAGAAAGTATTAGAACTGTGTTTTGGATGACAAACATCATTACATGTATGTTGTTGTTGTTATGTGCTGTCAAGTCACCTGCGACTCATAGTGACCCCATGTACAACAGCCCTAAAACCCTTGCTCTATTTTGTGCCAATTTCACTGTCTCTGACACACCCACCCCTATTACCCCAGTCACTGAATCAATCTACCTCACAGAAGGTTTTCCTTTCCTGCGCTGTCCCTCCACCCTCCTAAGCATGACGTTCTTCTCCAAGGACTGATCCCTCCTAGCAACATGTCCAAAGTATGTCAGACAAAGCTTCAGAATCTTTGCCTGCAAGGAGCAGTTTGTTATAACCCTCTCCAGGATGAACCTGCTTGTTTTCTCAGCAGTCCATGGTATATTCAACACTCTTCTCCACCACCACAGCTCAAAGGCACCAATTCTCCTTCTATCCTCCTTAGTCATTGTCCAACTCTCTGATGCATAGCAAGTGATTGAGAAGACCATGGCCTGTATCAGGCACACCTTAGTCAATATAAGTCATTAAATTTTAGATAATTCTATTTTAGCATAAATGCATTACTGTAGTTTTTGCTTGTTTGAAGTTTACACCTCTACCTCCCTACTCATAAGAACATCTGTGTGCCTAAAATGGCACTGATCGTACAGGAGTTGGGAAGTTACTTGCAATCATGAGCTTCTTTATGTTAGGAAACCCAGGATGATAAATATTTGTTCTGTCTTCCTTGAGCCCTATTAACCACCATTCTTCCCATAAACCTCTCACTTCTCTATATACACAGGACTTAAGTCATATGTTATTCACAGCCTGTGAAAACCCTGCTGGAGGGTCAGCTATAGGTCTGTTCTGACCAATCACAGTGTTGTTGTTTACGATTGAGTAAGCATGAACCCATAGCTAACCCTCCAGCAGATTTTCCTGCACAGTTAATCACCTGGGAGGAGACTGTTTATCCTACCCCTGCAGACCAGATGATGGATTCAAACCATGCATCTTTGGATTGCCAGCTCAATTCCTTACCTCTAGACCACCAGAGCTCCAAACAGCAATGAGCTTATCATCTTCAAGATAATGTGTGAAATGTTTTCTTTTAGGTTCCCGTGGAGTTAATCACCTTTTTGACTTGTGAAGAGACTCTTTGTTCAACAGTTGAATGGTTAAAATTTCATTTAAAAAACATCAAACCAAAATAAATTACTGAATTTTACAATATTAGGTGTTTTGCATTCATTTATTTACATAGGAATTTGTTTTGTTGTGTTTTTTACTGTAAATTATCATCCCTAAATCAAGATTTTCCACAATTTATACAACCCACATAGTACTCCGAGCTCAACTTTAAAAGCACAACATTTTAAATTGCTTGCTATAGCTAATATGAGAATAATGACAGTACCTCACAATAATGCCAAAGAACTGTCCTTTCACAATTTTTAAAATTCAGGAAATGGCCTATAAATGGTTTCCCTCCTTAGCTATTACATCAGCATTTATCATTTCAGAGTCTTAGAACAGTTATATTACATGTCAGCTCTGCATCAGCCAGCGACATCAGTGAATAAACTCAATTCCTGCCCAATCCTATATTATCCATCTTTGTTAATTTCCTTCATATGAAGCCTTTTGTCAATATGTCAAGCAAAATGGGCAGGGGGAAACCCTCTACTATGTGATATGGACCTGGGAGGATAACAAGAAAGAGACCCCCATATCTTTTCCTAACATCTGAAACACAAAGTGAGAGCTTCTGAAATACCAATTGTTGCTGTTGTGTATCATCAAGTCAGAACTGACCCACAGCTGACCCTCCAGAGAGTTTTCAAAGGCAGTAAATGTAACCCGAAAGAGGAGAGATTGCCCATCCTTCTCCCTTGCAACAGCTGATAGCTTTGAACTCCAGGCCTTTGGAATTGCAATTCCAAAGCAGAGATCCTTGAAACACCAAAGCAAGGACTCAAAACTTACTTGATTATGTGTCTTGAAAATACAGGTTCCAGGTCCCTGCTTCCAGCAAGTAGGATATTGCTCTTATTTGGAAAAAGCTAACATGATCCAGGAGCTGGACAATAACTAAGGATGACAGAACTGCCAGGAGAACAAACAGGCCAGTCCTAGAGAGGGTGAAACCAGGCTGCTTCCTGGAGGAAAGTATCTTGAGGCTCCATCTCATATACTTTGGGCACATGACCAGAAGGGACCAGTCTTGGAGAGGGACATCATTCTTGGAAGAGTGGAGGGACAGCGCAGGAGAGGAAGACCCAGGATGAGATGGATTGACTCAGTGACTAGAGAAATGGGATTAGGAATATTGGTGATAAGACTGGCTCTGGACAGGCAGGTTTCAGGTCGCTGTGGGTCGCAGGCAACTCTATGGCACATAACAACAACCAGAAACAATGGGCACAGGCTGTAAAATGACTTTTAAACAGGAGGCCTACTTAAACCACACACTAAAATCAGACTAAATAGAGAACTTTCAAGTTGAAAGAAAGAAAACATACACACACACTCCAAAATGAAAAGTTACTCCATCTGCATATGTATTTTGAACTTTCCCATTTAGTATGGAATTCTGTGGAAGGTAAAATCATGACAGATGAATGGTAAAAAACTCAAGGTTTGCAGAACAGCTGTGGATTTGAACAGCATGCCTTCAGGATTGCATTACAGCATCTTACCATTAGGCCACTAGAGATCCCTTGTTATTCCTTAGTGTTGCATAGTATTATACTATGTGAATGTATCACAAATTCTCAGTCCATTAACTTGTTGATGGACTTTTGAGCTGCTTCCCTTTTTTGGCTATTGTGAATAACACTGCTACAAAGGTAATTAATTATACGTCTCTAATTTTCTCTTCAGCAAATTCTGCTAGCAAAACTGGACATTTACTTGCACAAAACTGAAACAGAATCAAGATCTCACATCTACACAAAAATCAACTCAAGGTGTATCAGAGTTATGAGGAAAAAACCCAAACCATAAGGATCATAAGGGATAAAGTGTCACAAAAAAATAGAAGCTCTAGCCTATGGCATAAATAGGCTGGCAAATACAGCCGGAAAAACACAACCAGGAGAGGACAAAATAAAGGAATGAGACTTCCTAAAAATTAAGACCCTGTGTATATAAAAACTTTTTCGAATAGGGTGAAAAGAAAACCTATAGACTGCTAAAAGCTGTCATTTGGCAATGTCATTTCAGACAAAGGTCTCGAGATGAAAATTTACAGACTACTACAGGGCCTCCACAAGAAAAAGACTGATAACTCAATAACAAAACAGGCAAAAGACATGAAAAAATACTTTTCACAAAGGAGGACAATTGGATGACCAGCAGACACATGAAGAAATATGCTCAAAATCACTGACAATCAGAGAGATTCAAATTAAAACCACAATGTGATACCATCTCACCCCAGCAGCAGTAGCAAAGTTTAACGGGATGGCAAGTAATAGATGTTGGAGAGGATGTGAAAAGATTGGAACTCTCATGCACTGCTGGAGGGATTGTAAAATGGTACAATCACTCTGGAAGGCAAAAAGCTGAACCAGGAAATTTCTTATGACCCAACTATTCCACTACTAGAAATATAGCCCAGGGAATTTAGAACAGAGCTCTCCTTTAATATATAGAGATTTTGATTCTCTAGTAGTAAGAATTTCATGGCAAACCACTTCATTGATTATTTAAAAATCAAGCTTAAGGTAGCAATGCTGGGTCCTGTTGGAAATGGTCTGTGGTTTGTTGATGTGCACCTCGTAAATACATATTTTAATAACTTCAATGAGTTGTCTTTTGTATGTATGTGCAAATTTTCCTCATGAGCTGATTTCAAAATAAAGGCCACTTCTCTTAGCCCATGTTCAACACAATTAATTTTCTACATTCTGAGTGGCTGATTTAGCATGAAATCAATTTCCCAAACAAGAGTTGTTCCTAAACACCTAAAGCCCCAGAGTATGACACATTCCTTTTATTCCATTTCACATGGCAAAGGAGAGTTTACGGATTTTTCAGAATTTCCTAAAGCTATTTAGACCCAGGGAGAAAAGCAAACAAACCTGAAATCATGGAGAAGAAAACCTTAAATTTTTAATTGTGTTTTCGCAATTAAAATATCCTGGGGCAAGGCTTGAGACACATCAGGTTCAACAACCAGGACCAAATGAAAACTGCAGGAGACAGAGTGCAGAACACAAAAATATTCTTCTTTACTTCATACTCTTAAGAATTCATTATTAAACCGTGAATACCGAGGTAAAGCTAAACTCAGTGCATGTAAGTTATCCTTACTCACCTAAATCTGAGTTAATTTACCTTACAAAATATTCACCACTAGCAACCCCCCACAAGTGTTTGCAGACTCTATGGCTATTCCAAACATTCTTTAGTTCTATATTTTAGAATATGTATTGAAAAGGATTCTAATACATTTCAGAAACTGACATTTAATTAAATTACCTGATATAGAAATTATTCCTACAATTTGAACCTGTAAATACACACCATGGTGTAAAGTACTTGTTTCATTAATTTCTATATCCTGGTTGGCTTATTTCTTACACATTTCTTGTTTAATCATTTCTAATTGTCTAATATTTCTATTATATTTGCTGTTTAAAGTATGCACATGGGTATACAAAATCCTTCCAGCATTTTAAAAAAAATATTGGCTATGTTATTTAAAATATTCTCTTTAGTTGCAGCTATCTACATTATTGTTATGTGCTTTTACTAGGTACATTTTTGTTAACACAATGGGTAAGCTTGCCAGAAACAGCTAGAGAAATGAGCTTTGGAGGAAAGTATTCAAATAGCTGGGAAAGATACAATGATGTAGAGAAAGCCTTCAGCTAGTCGTCTTCCAGTAATTCGAAAACCTGCTGATGCCTCAAAGAAATATTCAGAACAATATTGTACTTGGAGGTGGTTTTATTTTATTTTTCATTTTGTGCTGCATTCATCTGGAACAAATCTCCCTGGGTGTGTTACATCTTGCAAACACAATTAAAAACATTAACCAGACCTGGCCCATCAGATCATGTAACCTTGGTTGCCCAGCACTCTCTGACATTCTCTAAGCAGAGTTGGGGGGAGACATTGCTGAGATAAAAAAGTTATTTCAGGTGTTGCTTTTGCTATTGATACTCCAGGAAATGAAAAAGATGAATAGCCAAGAAATCCTTCTCTCCTCACTGCTGTACTGCTTACCACTGTTCAACCTGAGGGGGCAAACCCAGCCAAATCTTGTTTAAGATATTTCAGCTCAAATGAACAGAGAACTACTGACCTCTTCTTGTTAGACTCTCTCACAAAATATGGAGGATGGGGGAGATTAAGAGAAATGCCAACTGCTGCCAGACTACAAATAAGTTCAGAATTAGTTTTGGATTTTTTTTTCCTTTTCTTAGTTAAGGCTTTCATTTACACGATGAGTAAAACATTATTGCTGATTATTTTTCAAATAGAGAAGAACAAGGGAAATAAAAAATGCTCACAGACCTGTAGCCTCACCATCCAAAGCAGCATAACTCTCTTCCCTCTAGTATTTTTTTAAAGCACCTGCTATCTAACAAATTCGCACTCGATCATAATAAAAGGGAGTCAGTCTGATGTTTGCCAACAAGCACAAAGTGTTGAGAATTTGCTTGCAGATGAGTGTTTGGGTGGGTTGAGTTGGGTGCTGATCAATTACCTTCCTCAGATCTGCAGCTGAAAGGTAGATAATTTATACAGCTCTCATCTCTATTTCCAAAATCTAACAGCATTTACTCCTCAGGGGAAAAAAACAATAGCTAGCAAAGGCCAATAAAAATGAGAGAAATGCTCACTGGAACCCAATAACTGCCACAATGGACTCAAACATACCAACGACCACGAAAATGTTGCAGGACTGAGAAATGTTTGATTCAGTCAGACAAAAAGTCACCATGAGTAGAAACCCAACTTGATAGCAACTAACAACAACAAAATTGTGTTGACCCATGGTAAGCTTTGCTGTCTACACAGTCCAGGTTTCTAATGAGCCCTATTTACATACATACGGTTGTACACACATGAGTGCACACAGAACACATTCTATTTAAAAAGGCAATGGTCTCTTTGGGAACAGTTCTCATTTGTTCAGTTAATTTGCAGCAGAAGATATAAATCATGTACCTCGTCAGTTAGTCCCAGCTGAAGAGATGGAGTCCACCAAAATCCTTAACCCCATGGACTAGACTCAGCTAACCCACCATCACTGTACTCCTCCAACTCCTTAAAGACTCATTTATGTGATCTAGCATCTCTCGCGGTTGGTTTTAGAAAGATAGATGCTAACGTTAGAGAGGAAAGCAGACAGAGAATCCTCTGGTTTCCTCAAAAAGAAGAACCTAAGGAAAGGATGGATGGTGGTTCAGCTCCCTGCTGCGTGTGGTCTGTGACGTTTGGGGATTGGGAGTAAATATAAGGAAAAGGAAGAAAGGGAATTTCTTCCTGCTTTCTGATCACATTAAACACAAGATTATTGATTTTTATTTGTTCACGCAAAATACACTGTCACTGAGTCAGTTCTGACTCACAGAGACTCTTCATTGGAAATGACGTTGAAAAGAGACTGCCCATCTTTCTCCTAAGAAGCCACTGATGGATTTGAACCATCTGAGACTTGCAGCCTTGGGCTTAGCAGCCCAACTTGCTGCTCCACTGGAATGCTCCACAGTTTTCCCCAGACGCTGGCGATAGGTTGACTGTGAATTCCAGTTCAGAGAACTATTAAGAACTCAACTTTTAAAATATCTTTCTAAGAATTTTAGTGTGAAATTGGGATTTTTTGAGAAACAGACTGTTAGCCAGAGGTTATTTTTAGCTAGTAGCTGATATGTTTTTTTTAAAAAAACCATTGTCCTCTATTGATTTTATAGCCCTCAAACCATACTGTTCAGCTGACACAGCTATTGTCACAGCAGGGTCAAAAGTATCTCGTTAATGTTAATAAAAGAATATTCTATTTGTTTGCAACTATACAAACATATTCATATCCCCTGGGGAGAAAAGTATTCTAAATGATTAGTAAAAGAGACTCATTTACAAGGTGCTCCCCTGATGTATTAAAGGCCTATTATTTTGAAATGAATCTTTTCAGATCTACGTTAGCTCTCATAAGAAAACACTTGCTGTGCTTACTATTAAAATTAAAATGAAAGTGTGGAAACCACTCAAGGGTCTCTCAGCACTCATTTTCATAATGAAGTATTCCATTTGGGAGAAGTGAAAGTATCCACATTTTTTAAATAGAGGAGAGCCATTTTTTTAACACCAAAACCCACTGTGCCAAGGAAAACTCCTATTTGTTCAATGTGAACAAAGGAATATTTAAATAAACTATGGCTCATGCAATGAAGGACTATTTAAATTAACTGTGGCTCATTCATTTAATAGAATATTATGTAACTACCAAAAATAGCCAAATGTGTTTGGAATATAGTTAATATTGTATATCAAAAAAGAAAATAGACTAGAAGAGTACATAAAATGAGTTCACTTTTAAATATCCATATTTCAAACCAATATCTCATAATATTTATTAATTGTTTCTGAGTCTCTTTGCCATTTTCTTTATCTTTTAAATGATCCACCACAAGTATATATCATGGTTTGAGAGTTTTTTCCAAAACTATCATGTATTTTCCTTGCAAGTCAAAAAGCAAGTGTCTTGCTAATGTCGCCCACTCTTATTAACCTTGTGAGACAGATAACCCAATTGAATGCCAGGTGAGATGAGTTTACACATATTAAAGGTTTTATATTAGAAATTAAATTACTTGATCTTAAAAAAAAAGTAGATTAGGCATTGAGAACTTAAACTCACAACAGTGAGCATGCAAACTACCAAAAAAGGGGACATTTTACATAGAAGCAAAGCATAAACGTATGCTGGCAATACCCACATGAAGACAGACCTTTACATTCCCTTCCACCAGTCAAATCACACTGTATTCACTGATTTAATACACTTGTGAATTAATATTCATATTGTGGGGGGGAAAGTGGTGTATAAATAACAACTGCTTTTTGACTAATAGTTATAAACCAGTTTTTAGCATCTCATTCTGAGAAATTGTACTGAGTTTTGGGATTAGTGGGGGTTTTTCATTTGTGGTTTGTTTGTGTTTGGTTTTTTGTTTGTTTTTTTGAGGAGGGTTTGTCATCAAGTATGTGTACCTTACTCATTCACCTTTCATTTGAGAACCATGTCATTGCTTGCTCGGAACTTTGACAAACTTGTACTGTAGCAGGGCTGTGAATCCCAGCAGGACTTCTGGGAAACCAGAACCACTCTGACATGGAAACCTACCTTTGCGGGATCCTGTCTTCTAACTTCTCAGGGGCTATGAAAATAAAAATCAGGTCAACAGGAGCAAAACTGACATCAAGGAAGATAGGACTTATTGGAGGAAGGGATCAATAACCATGCTCAGCTGTGATTCAGAATTATTATGGTGACAGCCACAGTGTTTGATGTTTAACCTTTATACATTATTTAACTCAACAAACTCTTCCTCCATCCTCCAAGCTTTCCTTTTGCCCTTCTCAGTAAGCACCTTCAAATTGTCAAAATAAGAGACCAACTTGACAAAATAACTTGGTAACAAACGGTTATTGACTATGTTTGTGGACTGAAACAACCCAGGTAAAATTAACTTTTAAAATATATCATTTTATAAAGGAAAAAAAAACAGCTAAAAATAAGTCACTCAGCCTGGAGAATAAATAGTGGGAAGAGAAAACTATCAAGAAAAGATGACGATAATTTTTAAGACATATAAAAATATTTCAACAACAATAACCAAAAAAAACCCCATAAAATGCATTCGAGGACGCATACATTATGCTAGTTTATACATGTAGCCATTTTTCCTGCTGCTAATTAGTAGAGAGAAATGGATCAAGTCTTATAAGTCAAGTTAAAGAAAAACCACTTTAAATCCAAACCATTTACAACCAGCCAATTAATAGATTCTTGTCAAAAGAAACCTGAAACTCTAAATTGCAAACCATATATGTGAGTTTTATATTCTGAAAAATTTTAGTATCTGTCGCACCCTTTCATACTCTTTTATGCATAACAATTTCATAAAGCAATAAATGTGGTTTTGTTTGCCCCGGTTAGGTCAAGAGTAATCTATTTTAAATGTTTCAGCATGCATAGAAAATAATATGCCAGTTATTTGACCTGAATAATGACTTTATATCTTAAGACATAGTTATAAACTTGGAAGCAAAAATAAAACTTTGTTTCACTCAAAGAATTGAAATCGTTGAACTTTTCAGAATATATACTCTCTCCTTCCAGAAAATTGACAGCTAATAAACAGTCGTGTTACCTACACACTATTGAAGTAAAATGTTTCAACTCTGCATTTTATTCTTTCCATCCAGAAGAAGCCTCTAAATTACTACATTATCCCACTCTTCACAGAAATCAGCAATGTCAACACTTAATGAGTTCTAAAACTAACTTTCTGCACTTCAGACAAGTTTAAAACACTTTTCTCCTTGCCTATTATCTTCCTTCTAAAGTTTCCCAGCAAATCTCCACCAGGGATCAGGCCGGCAAGAACACTTTGGAGTGCTGACTTTAAAAGGCTTCTTGGATCTCCTGCACAGCCCAGCACCTGCATTTCTGTACACTTAAAAAGAAACGCGAAACTCACCAGATTTGTTTGTTTGTTTTTCATTTGGGCAACCTTCAAACAGAAGAACTACTGCGACTCCAGCTGCCTCCTCACTTCATTCTGGCCAAGCTGAGAGGTGCGACAGGTGCGGGGAGAGCAGCCGCCAGCGGTGGTGCGGTGGCTGGGGACTGAGGGGAGGGACCCTGCTGGACGCACAGCCCGCCACAGGTTGCAGGGATTGGCTTGGGCCGGCTCTATCTGCTCCACTCTCTCTGCTTCCAGCGCGTGGTGAGTTTGCAAATGACAGCTAACGCCTGAGCTCCAAGGACAGACTCCTAGAGTCAACCCCAGCAGCCTTGTGTCAACTGTAGAGATAAATCAATGCAAAAGGAGGAAATGAAATTAATTAAGCATCCTTCCATCCGTTCACACCAACTGCCACAAGGAAGTCATTCCTTGGTGTCCTCAGGATTTCACTGTTTTTCCTGCCTGGGTGATAGCCACCCAGCCCTCACCTTGTACCGCGTGTGGCATGCATTGATTATTAATAACTTCATGAAACGTTTTCTGACCCAGGTCCTATTTATAGCACAAGTCTCCTTTGTTTACAGAGAGCCCTGTGGGATCAGGAGAGAATATACCATTTACCCCAAGAAGCTTGGTACACACCTCACCAAAGCTCATTACACACTCTAAATATGAGATAGAATCCTTCATATGATGACAAAATACAATGAAACTGTTGGCACTCCGTTATAGTTCTCCCTTCTTCTCTATGCACAAACAAGTGGCCTGCGTTCAGGTGAGCCAGGGCTGGTGGTGATGAGAAGGTGCTGTCTTCTGACGTCAAAAAATCTCACCTTGGGAACATGCGCAGTCCTTGCCAGAGATACCAAGAGTTTGTCCTGTGTTCCTACGTTGTGCAATGTTCTAGAAATAATGAGAGGAATCATGACCCGTCTTCTGCATTCCTGAAAATGCTGCAGAAAGTCAGTCTTCGTCCCACTTCGGTTTTTGGTTTGTGTTGTGTTTTTGTTTTGTTTTGTTTTGTTTTTCTTTGTTCTGCCTTACTCCTCAATTTTAAGTTCTAACAGGTGATGAAAAGCATACCCTGTTTGTCTGAAATTATCTTTAGACCTCTTGCTGCATCCTTGAATCACAGTCTGAGGATGCTGATTTGAATGACCTTTTGAGGGGGGGAAAGCTATCAAAAACACAAATTTTAAAACCAAAACCAAAATCAAAACCAAAACCCAACAATACTTCTGCCTAGTCAATTCTAGCTCCAAGTAGCTACAGAGGATAAAGGATTGTCTCAGGGTTTCCGTCTCAAGGTTTTCAAAGATGTAAGTCTCCATGAAGCAGGATACTACATCTTTCTCTTATATCATTGTTGTTGTTGTTGTTGTGTACTATAGAGTCGGATCCGATCCATAGCAGACCCTCCACGGGTTTTCAGAGGCAGTTAATCGCATCGAAGAAGACTGCCCATTCTTCTCCTGCAGAGCTGCTGGTGGCCTCAAACTGCATGCCTTTGAAATTGTCCATAGCTTCTTCCCACAAGGCCACCAGAGCTCCCTTTCTCTTACTGTCCAAACATCAAACTCATTGCTGTCAAATCAGAATCTACGTGCCGCTGCCTCTCCAGAGGGTCTTCGGAGGCTGTGAATCACATGGGAACAGATTACCTCTGTCCCTTGGAGCAGCTGGTAGACTTGAGTTGCCTGCTGTTGAGTTGGCAGCACAACTCCTTAACCTCTAAGCCACCAGGCTCCTGACAGAGCTGCTGTTGTGAATACTGTCAAGTCAGAACAGACTCATAGTTGACCTTCCGGTGGATTTTAGAGGCAGTAAAGAACTCGGGAAGAGATTGCCCATACTTTTCCCACAGAGCAGCTGGTAGGTACAAACAGAGTGCCTTTGGGATTGCACTATGTACAGCTTCTTACCATGTGGGTTCAACTCACAGGCTTTTGAAGCCCTGGCACTTTAAACTTGGGCCACCATGGGCCTTTAAAAAAAGTATTCATATTAAAATACGCAGTATGTTAGATATGGCGGAAAATTTTATGCCAACCAATGTCCACATTTCATATCAACCAATGTCCACTTCCTAGTAACAAAAAGTTATGTCTTGTAAAGACCTTCATTCCACACATCTGACCTCTGAAACTGTGTGACAGACTTGATATATCAAAGCAAGTTCGTGGAAGAATGAACCCAAGCATTCTTTTGTCCCAGAGATGTGTTCTTTCCATGACACCATGCTTTGTACTTGTCTACTTCCATATTCCTTTTGTATTAGATTTCTAGAAACTTGTTTTCCTTGTTGCTGCAGAGCCGACTATGACTCATAGCGACTCCACGAACAACAGATAGAAACCTTACCTAATCCCAGGCATCCTCACAGTCTCTGCCAGCTTCAGCCCATTGATGCAGTCACTGGGTCAGTCCATCTCTTTGAGGGCCTTCCTTGCCCTCACTGACTTTCTCCTTTTCCAAGCATAATGTCCTTTTCTAAGGACTGGTCCTTCCTGACATCATGCTCAAAGTGCATCAGACAAAGTTTCACCATTCCTGTGTCCAAGGAGCACCTGGTTGCACTTCATCTAAGACAGGTTTTTATATTCTTTTGGCAGTCCATGGGATACTTAATGCTCTTCATCAACAACACGATACAAAGGCATCAGCTATTATCCTCTTTATTCAGTTGTCACATGCATATGAAGCAACAGGAAAATGCTACAATGTGGAGCAGGCAGGAAAACCTTAGTCTTTACAGTGATACACTTGCTCTTTAGCCCTTTATAGAGATTGGTGACAGCAGACTTTCTCAATACATCTTTTTATTTCTTGATCAATGCTTTCCGTGAGTATTGATTGTGGATCCAAGTAAAATGAAACCACTTTATTCTATTCTTTCTCCATTTATCGTAAAGTTCTTTATAAGTTCAGTTGTGCGGATTTTGTTTCCCAATATTGAGGTAGCCTTTCAAGCCAGAACTCTTTGATCTCCTTCAGTAAATGCTTCGAGTTTTGCTGTTGTTGTTGTTGTTGTTGTTGTTTTCACTTTCAGCAAAGCAGAGTTGTGTCGTCTGCATTATATGGTTTGTTAATAAGACTTCCTTCTATCCTGATTGTTGTTGTTGTTGTTGTTTTCACTTTCAGCAAAGCAGAGTTGTGTCGTCTGCATTATATGGTTTGTTAATAAGACTTCCTTCTATCCTGATGCGACTTTCCTCTTCATATAGTCCAGCTTGTTAAACCATAAATTTAGTGGTTTGAAACAACACAAAAAGCCAAAAGCATTTCTTTTCCCACAGTTTCTGTTAGGAGTCTTGAGCACATCCAAGGTAGGGTTTATGCCTAGTATCTCCTAAGATTGTAACCACGGCTCCAATCAGGCTACTTTTCTTTCTGGAGCCTATAGTCCTCTTCCAAGCTCACGTTACTCTTGAAAAATTCATTGTCTTGGTGGCTCTCAACAAAGGAACATTACCAGCCCTGGAGACTGACTACAGTCATGTGATTTCATTTCCAGCATAGGAGTGTGCTTCCTCACATCAGCCGACAGGGGAACCTCCCTCTCCCCTGCCTTTGAAGGTATAATCAAGTAACAGGTTTTGTGTACATTCAAGAGAATGAGATTGAACAAGGGTATGGTTTATTGGGGATCATCTTAGAGCACCTCTACTACAAGTGTAGATGAAGAAATAAAGGCACAGACTTAAATATACAATATTTAGCTAATGCTAAAAGACAAATGGCATTGCTTTAGTTCAATGACTGTATCTTATATTTTGGTTCTTTTCCTGTTTGCTTTTCCATCCAGGTTTTAGGTTGGTTTTGGGAAGCGGGGAGCATTGGAGGATGTTGATTTTATATTTTTTAACATTCAAGCTAAGAAGAGATAATCATATCCATGGATTTGCTTACAGAGGAGGCTATTAAAAATAAGGTAGCTCACAGAGTTAAGGCTGCTTTTGGTGCCAATCAAGTGAAGTACCCAAATGATTTTATAGGATGAATAGAATTTATCCAAGCAGGGTGAGGAAGAGAAGGCAATCTAGAAGAAAAAAAACATAATAGCAACTCAGCAACCAGGGGGGGGAAAATGTATTTTTGGCATCAGTAGTGTTAGGCTCATATATGGCCAAGACAAGACCAGTACTGGGATTTTAAATAGAAAAAAGCTTGCCCAGCAGCCACTGTGATGGAATAAAATAATGGAGGGAAACGACTTAGATATTTTTATACTTTGGTGATGGATTTGGTTACAACTTTGTGACAAGCCACTAAAGACCTCTGACTCCCACTTTCAAATATGTTAATATGGGAATAATGATTTCTTCTTAGCTGCTGGTGAGAAGTAGGTAAAAAAACATTCAAGGAATTGTCATTTCACCAATCACTTAACACATGTAGAGTAACATCCACTTTGGGACAAAGATCTTAGATAATATTGGTGATAGGCCAAGATTGGTATATATTTGATTGGATAAACAAGTTTGTAGAATCTAGAAGTTACAATGATGTAAGATATTATTGTTTTAATTTCCTTAGTGCTTTAAGAGTGCAAACAGTCATTACAAAGCCAGAAGAGGAAGAAAAGACCAAAATGGATGTCAGAAGAGACTCTGAAGATTGCAGTGGAGCATAGAGAAGCCAAAGCACAGGGAAGAATTCAAGATACTAAAGAGCAGAACAGAAGATTCCAAAGGCAGCTCGGAATGACAAAGCAAAATAGTACAATGAAATGTGCGAGGAGCTAGAGTCAGAAAATCAAAAGGGCCGAACTCGCTCAGCATTTCTTAAGCTCAAGGAACTGAAGAA
>NW_006399891.1:3193818-3196692 GCF_000299155.1 Elephantulus edwardii | reverse complement strand
GTGGTTGGCGCAGGATAGAGCAGGGTTTAGGGCTGTTGTGCATAGGGTCGCTATGAGTCGCAAATGACTCGACGGCACATAACAACAACAACAATAAGTAATATAACTTTAGACAAACAATAAACAGTGAAAAAAAATGTAGTTATTTCCTTTCTCCATTTAAAAAAACCAAACCGACACCCACAAAAATTCATTGTCACCAAGTCCAAACCAACTCAGAGCTGACCCTCCATTGGGTTTCTAAGACTGTAAACCTTATGGAAGGAGATTGCTCTTATTTGTCCCGCAGAGTAGGTGGTAGATTCGACTGTCCAGAGAGGCAGGGATCTCAGACTAGCAGCACAACGCTCAGTGATTTGGGCTACCAGAGCTTCCTTTACCCTATTCCCATCCCCTGATAATGTTCACTAGGAGGCTTAGTATGCATTTTCCCATCATTTGGTGTCTCAAATGCCATAATGGTTGACCATGATGTTTGGTTCAGCTCCCAGTTTAAGACTGGTGTGGAAACAGGAGTAGCATACACTTCCTCAACCACATGCCTCTGGAAACTCTATGAACTTGGAGAAACAACAATAGTTATAGAAAGGTCATTTGTTCATAGGGTCACTGTACATCATGCTCGACTCGATGACAATCAACAACAACTATATATACATACATACACTCATATATACATATGTTTGTGTGTGTGTGTGTTTGTGTGTATTTGTGAATGATTTAGTCTTGCTTGGATCAACAATCAACATCTGTAGTATTCACCGTCAGGAAATCAGGAGACAGTGCATTGGGCAAGTCCACGGTCAGGGACCTTTCCAAAATGTTGAAGCAATTATATCAGTTTGAAGACTAAGGTGCGCCTGAAAACAATCACCTCTTACGCATCAGAGAGCTGGACAGTGAATGGTGATGATAGAAGAATTGATGCCCCTGAGTTGTGGTACTAGAGGAAAGTGCTAAATGGACTGCCAAAAGAACAAACAGAAATGTCTTGGCAAAAGTGCAGCCAGAGTGCTTCTTGGAGGAAAAAATGGAAAAGCTTCATCTTTCATACTTTGGACATGTAGCTTGTGTGTATGTGTTATGTACCATTGGGTCGGAATCGACCCATAGCTGACATTCTGGTGTGTTTTCAGAAGCAGTAAATTGCATGGAAGGAGATTGTCCATCCTTCTTCTGCTGGACATGTAACTAGACGAGGCTATTCCTTGAACATCACTCTTGGAAAGATGCAGAGAGAGGTTGGAGAAGGAGAGGAAGACCTCTGATGAGAGAGATTGACACAGTGACTTCAGCAGTGAGTTCTATTGTATCAGAGATTATGAGGATGGCACAGGATAGAAGAGGGATCAGGTCACCTATTCATAGGGTAGTTATGAATCATACACTATTTGACAGCACCTAACAATTACATGAAATTCTTTTCTTATAAAAGTATCTGCACTAAATGAATCATTGATTATACAAAATTCTATCATTCTATCTCCAGCTTCATTTCTGTCACCAAGTCTATGTTTTCTAACAACTGATCCTTCTTCTCTGTTCCCAACTTTTGTATTCCTGTCACCCATTATTATTAATGCATCTTGAATATATGTTTGATTGATTTCTGACTGCAAAAGTTGGTAGAAATCTTCTCTTTCCTCCTCTTTGGCTCCAATTGTTGGTACATATATTTGAATTATAGTGATATTCACTGGACTTCCTTGTATGTGCATGTATATTTTCCTGGAAAACTCACAACACTGTATTTCAAGAAGGATCTAGAAAAGGCTTTTGTAACTATAAAAACAATCCGAATTTTCCTCACCTTTTCGTATCTGGCATAGTAGATTATGTGATCATCTGACTTTAAATGCCCTGTGCCAGTCCATCTCATTTTGCCAATACTTGGTATGGTCAATATTTATGTGTTCTATATCTTTCTTAACAATGTCAAATTTTCCTACATTCATGCTTCTCACGTTCTATTTTCCAAACACTCTTGTCTGCTTACAACTGTTCCTCCTTCTTTGTGTTTCCATATTTGAGGGCTCAACCTCAGTTGCCATATCTGCTAGTCTTAAGTATGCTCTATTTACACAGTGTTTTCAAAGGCCTGCTATTTCAGAAGTGGATGTAATGTATAGAAATAAGATCAATTAGAACCATGGAAAGAATTGCTGAAAAGTTCAATATCTGCTTTGAAAACTAAACCAGATATTGATTGTGGAATAGACCACCAACTACTCATAGCTGAAGCTAAAGAAAATTAAGTCAAATCCACAGGAACCAAATTTTGCCTTGATTCTATCCCACTTGAATTTCAAAACCACCTCACTAACAGGTTTGAGGTCTTAAACACTTAATGAGAGAAGACTAGACAAGCTTTGGGAGGATATCAAGAATATCATCCACAAAAAATTCAAAAGGTCATTACAAAGACAGGGGAAGGAGAAAAGACCAAGATGAATGGCAGACAAGATTCTGAATATTGCACTAGAGCACTAAGAAACCAAAGCAAAGGGAAGAAATCAAGATATTAAAGGAACTGAACAGAAGATTTCAAAGGGTAGCATGGGAAGATAAAGTATTATAATGATATTAAAATTTTTTTAAAGTTGGAATCAGAAAATCAAAAGAGCCAAACTTGTTCAGCAATTCTTAAGCTGAAGGAACTGAAGAACAAATTCAAGCGTCCAGCTGCAATTCTTAAGGATGTTTTGGCCAGAATATTAAATTATCCAGGAAATATTAAAAGAAGATGGAAAGGCCAGCGAGAGCGACGCAGCGCGAGAACGCCGGCACCAGACAGGAGAATGCCGCCGCCAGACAGGGTTCCACCGCGAGAGGGGCTGGGAAGAGACCCGGGAAGAACAACAGCCAGCCACCTAC
>NW_006399891.1:3176323-3186938 GCF_000299155.1 Elephantulus edwardii | reverse complement strand
ACAGATTGTTAATAGATCTTCCACCAATCCTGATGCCACAATTCTCCTCATAGAGCCCAGCCTCTCGGATAATCTGCTCTGCATACAGATTGAAAAGGTATGGAGATAGGACACATCCCTGGCATACACCCTTCCCACTTTTGAACCATGCGGTGTTACCCTGCTCTGTTCTGACTACTGCCTCTTTGTCCAAGTATAGGTTTCGCAATAGCACGATTATGCCTTTAAATCAGCTCTGACCCATAACTTCCCTATTTTCAACAGAACATTATGAAATGATGTTTGATCTTGCACTATCTTCGCCCTCTTTGCTGTGCTTAAATCCATTCATTGTTTCGGATACAGTGGCAGTCCATCTTGTTCATAGATGGTTGTTGCTCGTCTTCCTCTCAGCATCCCTGCTTCTAAGCTGCACTCTAATTTCACTTTGCTGGTAGTGGTTTTGTTGTTTTTGTGTATCTTCCAAATCAGCCATCTCATAGCTGACCCTCCAGCAAGTTTGCAGAGATAGTAAATTGCACAGAAGGAGATTGCCTGTCTTTCTCCCATTGAGCAGCTGGTGAATTCAAACACTGTATCTCTGCATTGGCAGCACAAACCTTGGTAATATTGTTATTGTTGTTAAATGCTGTTGAGTAAAATCCTTGGTAATATTGTTATTGTTGTTAAATGCTGTTGAGTAAAATACGACTCATAGCAACCCTATGAACAATAGCTTTGAATCTTGCCCAGCCCTGCCCCATCTTTATCATCTCTGATATAATTGCTGTTATTGCTGCAGCCACTGTGTCTTTCTTTCACTAACCCTCCCCCTTACAAGGATGATGTCCCTTTCCAAGGAATAGCCTCACCTAACAACATGCCCCAGGTAAGTGAGATGAAGCTTCACCATCCTGCTTCTAAGGAGCACTTTGGCTGCACTTTTTCCACTTTTTTGTTTTTTTGGCAGTCCATGGGATGTTCAACACTATTCTCCAATACCACAGCTCAAAGACGTCAATCTTTCTCTATCATTCATGTTCATTATCCAGCTCTCAGATGCACAGCAGGTGATTGAAAAGACCACAGCTTGAATCAGGTACACCTTAGTCTTCAGGCTAAAAGCCTTGCTGTTTGGTACTTTGAAAAAATCGATGACAGCAGACTTTCTTCTGATTTCTTGACTGCTGGTATCGATGGTGCTTATTGTGGATTCAAGCAAGATGAAATCATTGACAACTCCAATCTTTTATTTACCTATCATAATATTGTCCAATGGCTCGGCAGTGAAAATTTTTGCTGTCTTGATGTTGAAATATAATCCATATTGCTGATTGTAATTTTTGAACCTCTATAATAAGTGTTTAAAGTTCACCTCCCTTTCAGCAAGCAAGGTCTGCCTCCAATCCTGACACCACATTCTTCTTTATGAAGTCTCGCTTCTCAAATGATTTGTGCAGCATCCAGAACAGGTATAGTGAGAGGATACAACAGCACTGATTAAATAAAGAAATTCTCAAACAGCATGATTATTATAACATAAAATCTTGCTGAGGATTACCCAAAATCCTAAAACAATGAAAAACTTCCAGAAATACAAGCTGGATTTAGAAGAAGCTATGGCATTAAGGATATCATTTCTAATGTCATCTAAATCTTGGCTGAAAGAAGTGAGTAGCAGAAGGATGGCTGTGTTTTATCATCTATGCAAAGGCATTTGACTACATGGATCATAACATATTACATCTAACTTTGAAAAGAATGAAAATCCCAAAACATATGATTGTGCTCATGCAGACATATCTAGAACAAGAAGCCAAGTTTGAGTGGAAGACAGGAACATTACATGGTTCAAAATAAAGACAAAGTGTGTCAGAGATGTATCCTTTCCCCATACCTTTTCAATTCATATATAGAATTGGTCATTTGAAAAACTGTTCTTTACAAAGAAGAATGTGGCTCAGTATAGGAGGAAGACTTGTGTTATGCAAATGACACAACCTTGCTTGGCAAAAGTTAGGAGGACTTGAAGCATTAGCTACATAATGTCAAGGACTATAGCCTTCAATATGGATTGCCATCTCAACATCAAGAAAACAAAAATCCTCACCACTAGGCCAATAGACAGAATCATGATAGATGAAGAAAGGACTGAAATTGCTAACAGTTTCATTTTACTTGGATCCACAACCTACATCTGTGGAACTAACAATCTGAAAATCAAATGACAAGTTGCACTGGAGAACTCTTCTGTCAAGGACCTCTCCAGAGTGCAAAAGAGTAATGATGTCAGCTTAAAGACTAGCATCCGCCTTAACCAAGCCATGGTCTTATCAACTGCTTGCTATGAATCTGAAAGCTGGACAATGACTAAAGATTTCAGAAGAATTTGTATTTTTGAGTCGTGGTGGTGGTGAAGAAGAACATTATTGAAAGTCCCATCAACTTTCAAGAGAACAAACAGATCTGTCCAGAAGAAAGTGAAAGAAGGGGTTCTTCTTGGAGGCAAGAATGGTTACACTCCATCTCATAGTCTTTGGTTATGTTGTCAAGAAAGGCTAGTTCGTGGAGGACATCATGTTGGAAGTGGAGAGGGTCAGCACAAGATAGGAAAACTCTTGATAAGAAGGATTGACAAGTGGCTGTGGCAATGGGATTAAGTGTTTTGGAGAAGATGGAGTTGATTCAGGATAGGACAAGGTTCAGAGCTTTCATTCACAGGATCACTATAAGTTGTAGTTGACATAACAACAACATAAATGAATTTATGTAATAGTTCCCTTTGAGCCTGATCCTCATCACAATGTTTTTAATGTTCATCATGTCATACCTTGTATCAGATATTCACTTCTCTTTATGATTTAATACTATGCCATTGCATGAATATGCCATATTTTGTTTATTCACATATCTACTGATGCATATTTGTGGCTTTCCATATTTTGGCTAATATGACTTATATTGCAGTTAATATTAAGGAATGCTCTATCTTAGTGGTAAGGAGCTGCATTAAATTGAAGACAGATGGTTTGATTCACCAGTTGCTTCGATGTAATCTTCTTTCATGCAATGTACTGCCTCTGAAAGTCAGCTGCAGGGTCAGCCATGTGCCAGTTCCAACTTGTTGTTAAATGCCTTTGTGTTGGAACGTACTTAACAACAGTAATGAATAATTATGTACAAAGATCTCCCCTAGTTCCTGCTTTTCAGTATTTTAAGTATATATACATAGGAGTAAAACTACCCATCATATGTACATTCCATATTTAACTTTCTGTGGAGAACCATTTGGAAATAGAATTCTACAGTCTCGTCAGTCAGGAGTAAGGGTTCTAATACCTCCACATCCTCACCTACACATTTTGTTTTCTGGTGAGAGTTGTTCTAGTGAGATAATATAAAGTAGTATCCTTGTGGCTCAGTGGGTAAGCACTAGCTGCTAACTCACAAGCAACTCCTAGAATAAAGGTGTGACAATCTATTCCTCAGAAGACTTAGGAGCCCTAGAGACCCATAGCAAAGTTCTACCCTCTCCTTTATGGTCCCTATGACTCAGAGTCAGCTAGACATGAAAGGGTCTGGTTTTGGGTTCTGATGACTGATGACACTGAGCATGTCTTCTTGTGCTTATTACCCGTTTGTACATCTTATTTGCTGTGGTTTTAGCTTTTACGAAATATATCTATCTTTTCTTTCACAAGTTCAGAGTTCCTAGTCTTGGTTGTGGCATTCTCCCTCTAAATATGACACTTCATTTAAAAATTGTTTGTATATTAAAAACAATTATTTGTGTGTTTATTTATATTTCCAATCTTCAACCCTCATACAGACCCAGTCTCAGTTTTATAAATCCCTTCCAGTTGTGAATTCCTAAAACCCTACAAATGTTCATTGTTGTGCAGGATCCATTTTCATCCTTAACAATAGGCCTAATGGAGACCTCACAACTCTGATAAAGTCTGGCATTTCATGTTAATTTTCAATATAATCTAAGGATACATTCATTCCTATAAAGCTCTTACTAGATATAGGTAAAATGAATAAATCATCATTCAGATTCTTCTCTTTCTGTTATATGCTGGCTTGGTTATGACTTGCTATTTTTGTAACACAGCAGAATAATGTTTTGCAATAATAGCATGTGTCTTGTTTTGCCTGTAATAGCCCTTAGCTGCTTATCACAGGAGATGCTCTAAGAATAAGTCTACACATCAGTTATCCATTCTGGCTTCTTTTTTCTAAAGTGTAAACTCTGAGGAGATTGTGTTAGCTTGGCTCATAGGTTGGAAGAAAGAAGGCAGTATCATTGAGTGAGGAAATCAAGGCTCAGGGATGATCTACGAACTGTGAGGGTTTGAGGACTAGAACTTCACCCAATCCTCTGTCTTAACGAAGCTTGTCTAGAGACTCCCAGGCTCCTAAACCCATAAAGGTCCTGTGCTTGTCTAACAGAAAAGGGGAAAAGGCTATGTGAAATAAACATATAAATGGTGGTGCACAGGAAATGCACTCTGTTCTAGATAGAGAAAAGGAAAATTCAAGGCTGAAGTTGAACTTTGGGAAAGTGTGACAGAAAGCAAGGTCAAAAATAATATGAATACTGGCTTAGAGAAAAATTACCCACTCACTCAGTCATTGCCATCCAGTCAGACACAGGTCATAATAGCTGACCCTCCACTGGGGTTCCTAGGTTGTGAATCACATGGGAGGAGATTGCCTACCCTTCTTCCTCAGAGGATCTGCTATATTTGAACCACTAATGGGAAATTGTTGTTGCTGTTGTTCTTATATGTCATTAAGTTGCCCACAACTCACAGCCACCCTATGTACAATAGCCCTAAACCTTGGTCTATCCTGTGCCAATCTCACTGTGTCCAGCACATCTACTGAATCAATCCATCTCATTGAGGGTCTTCCTCTCCTGCACCGTCCCTCTATCCTCCCAAGCATGACATCCCTCTCCAAGGACTCGTCCCTCCTTGCAACATGCCTAAATTATGTAAGACAAAGCTTCAGAATCCTTGCCTCCAAGGATCAACTTGTTTTACATTCTTAGCAGTCCATGGTATATTCAATACTCTTCTCTAGCACCAAAGTTCAAAGGCAACGTTCTCCTTCTATTCTCCCTAGTCATTGTCCAGCTCTCTGATGAATAGCAAGTGATTGCAAAGACCATGGTCTAGATCAGGTGCACCTTGGTCTCCAGACTGACAGCGCTGCTTTCAGTACTTTGGAGAGGTCTCTGACAGCAGACTTTCCCAATGCAATTTGTCTTTTAATTTCCTGGCTGCTGGTATCAAAAGAGTGTTGATTATGGAACCAAGCAAACTAAAGCTGTTAACAATGTCACTCTCTTCACCCTTTGAATTAGCAGTGCAATTCTTTATAGACTACATGACCTGTGCTCCTTCATGAACTGAATAATGGCTTTTATGTATACTCTTCAATTTCTTGAAGTAAAACTCCTCCTAAGTATAAATGTTTCATGTTTGCAAAGCATTATGATAATTTTTATGTAGACAAAGTCATCTTTGACTCTGATAACAGTCTTATACACAATGTATATGTCGAATTTGTCACATGGTCTTGTGTGTTGCTATGAGACTGGAAGTTTTTCATCAACGTATGAAGTACCAGCAGCATCGATCATGGAGGACACATTCATCAGCACTTCCACACTAAGACAGATAAGGAAGAAAAGTTTGAAACCTTCTAAAATGCCAGTCAATGAAAAACAATCTATGGATTGCAACTGCATGCTGTACACTATAGTACTAGACTATGAGATTCTTAGGTCAGAGAGTATTTAAAATGCCCAATACCTGCAATAACAGACAGGAGTATGATGATGATGTGAAGGTGGAAGAGGGCCAGGTAGCATTTTGCTTTGATATACCAGGGGTCACCACAAGTTGGAGTCAATTGGACAGCAGTCAACAGGTAGGCTGGTGCTATTGTCATCTCTTTTCATTTTCATTTTACAAATAAGGAAAGTTAAATTAGTGCAGCTCACACCACGTACTTGAAGAATGGCTAAAGCAAGAACAAAACCCAAGCCTCAAGTTTATGCTACTCCTCAAGCTGCTTCGAGATGACACTTATGAGAGCTTTTTGTATAATACCAATTTATATGCAGATATAAATGTGATATAAATTATCACTGCCCTTTAGTAGGATCATATGTTTTTACTGTTAAGCTTTCTTTTTGTGCCTGTTTTCATGCTCTTTTATTACGTGAACTTGTGTTCCTTCTAGCAAAGCTGAGATGTGAAAGCAAGGCTTCCTTTCCCAGGTAAGAGAAGGCAGATAACCCCTAATACAAAGAACTATTGTTTGGTTTTTGAGTTTCAAGTAAAGTGGGTTTTATACCTAAAAGAAAAATAATTCTCAAAATACTTTTGATTACTAAGAACTAGACACTAGCTTGAGAGTTAACATTTTTAATTGACCAAACTTAACAACAATAACAACAGTGGGTCAAGATCAGAGCTTATAAAGCCAAATTATATAGAAGAGAAGGAGATCATTTTACAGGGATGGATACCAGGATTAAGATGCTATCTAGATAAATAAGTCAGATTCCAGGACCCCACCTCCGGACTTCTGCTGTGAGGAGTGAAAAACAATAAGCACTTCTGAGGAGGTTTGACAGAATAACATAAAAGTCCTCTGGGTCTGACTTTCCAGAGAATATCCTGGAAAGATTGTAAGCTGCCTCAGGGGAGACTGGTATTGAGCCTGGCAAAAAAGAGACATGGAGCGTAGGTGACTTAAAACAACAAAAACAAATATTGTATAAAACCATTATTGTAGAATGAGTATAAGGATCCAAGTGTGGGGGCGGGGAGTGGAAGCAGAGGGATGAGGATGTGCGGGAGGGGATTAATCATGGAGCTGTACAATTTTATGGGTGGGGGTGTGAGGGAAATTGAAAGAATGAAAACAATATATTTGAATTTTGTGAATAGTATAATTTTTTTTAAAATTACATTTTATAAAAGAAAACAATAACTTTACGTTTTAAAAAGTGCATTGGAGATGGTTCTCTGGGACCTTGTGAGTCACACATACTCTGGGGATGAGGAGAAGACAGCTGTGGTTTGCTGAGCTTTCTAGAAGCCCAGGGCTCTTGTGAACCAGAAGAGAGTTGTAAGAGGTATATTAAGACTTGAGCATCAACAAATGTGCTAGCTGATGCTAAATAACCAGGGAACTATCAACACAGGCTGCCTCAGGGCTGGACAGAACAAGTTGCCCTGAGCTAGAGACCAGAAGAGGGCAGCAGAGCAGATGTGCCCCCCTCCATGACAAAAGAAGAGTCCATGCCTTGAATTGCACTGCTGGAGAATAGTATTGAACCATGGACTGCCAAGAGAACAAACAGGTCTGTCCTGGTGAGGGTGAAAGCAGATTGCTCCTTGGAGGCTAGGATTTTGAAACTCCATCTCACATACTTTGACCATGTTGCCAGGATGGACCTGTCATTGGAGCAGGACATCATGCTTAGAAGAGCAGAGGGACAGTGCAGGAGAGGAAAACTCTGGATGAGATGGATTGACACAGTGACTGCTCTAATAGGGGTAGATGTGTCAGGTATGGTAAAGTTGTTTCAGGATAGAACAAGGATCAGAGCCATCGTGCATAGGGTTGCTATGAGCTGTGGCCAATTTGGCAGCACATAACAATTGCATCAACAACTGAGGACACCCAGAAAACCAACTACCATTGAGTTTTGAGCCTGACTTACAGCAGCATTTCATCAGGTTTCCAAGGCTGTACATCTTTACCAAGGGGTATATGGCCCGTTTTCCTCCTGCAGAGAAGCTGTGAAACTACACCAATATGGCCTCTTCTGCCACTCACAAAAAGACACTTAAATGCTCCAAATTTATATCTATATCCCTCCACATGACAAGAAGAAATGACTCTGGAAAAAAAAAACCAACAAGCCAAAAAGTTTCTCAATTTCCTCCCTCCCCCTTGCTTTTCTATCCCCTAAAATAAAATGAGTTTACAAGAAGGAAACTAAGTCATAAACTGAAAATCACTGAGTCTTGAAAATACAAGTGGAAGTTCAACAAGTAATTACAAATGAGATTTCACTTATATTGGCACTAACTGTCTGTTAACTTGTCACACTGTGATCTCCAGCATGTTATGCCTATGTTGGAAGTTAATGACACTACCAGACAAACTACCATCAGGGTAACTCATGGTAGGAAAATTTCAGAGAAACTTCTACACTAAGACAGACTAAGGGGAAAGGCTTCAAGATTCATCATTTTAAACTCATTGCTATTTTGTCATTTCAAACTCTTTGAACTGGCTCAAAGCTGTCCTTCCAGTGGGTTTTCAGAAGCTGTAAATTGTAAGGGAGGAGATTGCCTATATTTCTCCCACAGAGCAGCAGGTGGATTTGAACTGCCTGCCTTTGTATCGTCAGAGCAGCTCCTTACCCAGAAAGCTACCAGAACTCTGAAAAGTAGTCAATGAAAATGTTATCGATCACAATAGAGCACTGTTCCAACTCATTTGGACACATCACTAGGTGTGACCAATCCTAGAGGAAAGTATCATATTTCGTAAAATAGAAGGTCAGCAAAGGCAAGACTCAGTGAAATAAATGGACACAAGATTTTCAACAGTGGATTAAAATGTGTCAATGCTCTGAAAATGACTCCAAACCAGGATATACTTTGTTCTGTTGTATGTTAGTTCAATTTTAGTCATAGTAGACTTCAATGGCGGCTAGCTGTCCATATCTATGCTGGTTTTTTGAAGTAACCATTGATTCTATTCTGTATATTCTTACTCATGGAGACTCCTTTTATAAGAATAGATTACCAGGCCTTTCATCTAAAGGACTCTTGAGTGGATTTGAACTGTCATTCTTTTCGTTATCATTTCACAACTTAACCATTTGCAACACACCCCCCCCCTTCCAACACTCCTTATGTGAGCCACAATGTATTTGGATCTCATGCAGCTAGATTCCCAATGAACCAATTCCTGTACTGCAAAGTATCAGAAGGATTTTGTCATCCGTGTGAGCATCTGCCTAGGGCTCATTGGAATGAAAGCTGTGTCTCTCTTTTACAATCTGATTCCACAACAGACTTTCTTTCCTTGAATATATATTGAGCACCTATATGTCAAGCTCAGTAGTAGGAACTGGAGATGCAGTGATGACATAACAGACAATTAAACTTCTCTTATAGAGCTTATTAATTCATGAAGAAGAAAGACATAAAAATGGCCTGTAGTCCAGCACTATGAGAGGGATGTATGAATGGCTATGGAAGAATGTAGAAGGGCCATCTGACCAGTCTTGAGGATAAATGAAAGCTTCTGGGAATAAGTGGACTTTTGGAGAAAATCTACCCTTTAGGGAGCGCTGATGGCCTAGTGGTAAAAAGCTGTGCTGCAATCCCGAAAGCACATAGTTCAAATCCACCAGCTATTCCACAGAAGTATGGGCTACCTCTTCCCATGTGATAACTGCCTCTGAAGACCCCTGGAGGGTCAGCTGTGTGTCAGCTCTGACTCAACAGCACACAACAGCAACAGTGGGAGGTGGGACAGGTGTGAGGAGGAGGAAGACTGACTGCTTTGTCTTTAAGAAAAGCAGCTGCAAAGGCTGGAGCTACGGATGGACACAGAATATGCAAAGAACTTTGAGCTATTTCATTTGGCTAGAATACACACATACATATGCTCGTCCAGATTTTTCTTCATTTTCAAATGGCAGCCTTTGCAAGTAAAACACTAAAATCCTAACGCTTCACTCCCCAGGACCCGCAAATGTTATTTTGAGTTGTTCAGGAAAGACTTGTATTCCCTATGATTTGTTCCAACTGTCACAGTCCTCAGAGCTCAACCTCAAGGTCAGCAATTCTAACTGAGATGAAGGTGGGAAGAAAGTTGGCTGCCAAGATATTGAAGAATTACCCACACGTGTACACACCCCGTTGCTCTATAAATACAGTTATTGTTATGGATTGAATTGTCTCTCTCAAAAATGTGTTTCAGTTCTAAAGCCTGTATCTGTGAAGGCAATCCTATTGAAAATAAGGGTTCCTCTATCATGTTAAGGAAAGCATATTGGGATTAGGGTGAGTTCTAAACCTCATCCTTTCTAAGAGGAATCTGATTTTTTTTTATTTCATTTTCTTAATTTTAATGAATGTTTACAGAGATTTTGGATTTCCATTCATTAATTATTGCATTTTTGTCCCTACACCATCCACCAGTTCATTCCTCTGTTTGAAAAGCAAAAGATAAACTTCTTCATTGGTATACAATCCCCACCCCCCCCCACCCCAAATGCACTCCACTATTCAACCTTAATTCTGGATTCCTGTGATAATCACAATGTGCTATCATATATCAGAGACACATACAAATGAGAAGAGATGATGCAAGGAAGTCTCTACATGCAAGGAACTCCAAGAAATGTTCAGGACAACTGACAAGGCAGGATTCTTCCCTTGAGCCAGTGCCTTAAATTACACTTCCATGTCCATAGTTTAAAAATAAATTTCTCCCACCAACAGTGAATAAAGGTTATAGAAGGCAGCATGGCACTTCCTCAAAAAGCTGCAAATAGAAATACCATTTGACCTAGCAATTCCACTAC
>NW_006399891.1:3167583-3175679 GCF_000299155.1 Elephantulus edwardii | reverse complement strand
ATAATAATAAAAGATAAAAAATCACTTATAACTATAATCAGGGGCTAACAGAATACATTTATATGTTTATTTTGCCAATTTTCAATTTGCTTCTGCAAACAACCAAAATATACATTAATCTCCAGGAGAAAAAAAATTCTGTCTTTTGAAGCCACTCACTTGTGATATTTTTATTTCAGCAGCACTCGTACCAAAGACAACCCATTTTATAATAAAAGAAATAATATAATTTCCTACATTTTCCTCTACATTCTCAAACTTTAGAGTCCTGAATGTCTCAGAAATATTTTCACATATCCCCTTGGCATAGACATAGCTGGAAGTTCCATTTATTGAAATAGCTCAATCACAGCAACTGCAAAGTTACCAAAAACATGAAATGGTACAATGTACGGTTGAAACTATGAACTGCTTTGAGCTAATAGTTTGTGTGGTGGTCAACAGCTGTCTATTCTTCTGTGCCTCCCTTAAAAATGTAAATGATCCCGTGGTGTTTCTGTGAGTTCACTGCAGCTCTCAGCAATCCCTTGGTGCAGATCTTGCATATGCCACTGGACTGTTTGCCCTCAAATCCATTCTGTTCCCTTCCCATGTTCTGTTCTGTTTTGCAGGAAAGCTGACACTTATGGGCTCGTTTGTCAATTAGCGTTTAGAGAGAGGCATTGGGACTGACTGCTTTGAAGGAGCTCTGGTGACACAAGGATCTGAACTTCTAACCCAAAGGCTGCAACATTCTGGCAACTCAAATCCACTAGTATCGCTGCATGAGAAAGATGGGCCATCTCCTGTGTGATTCAAAACCTCCAAAACCCTTGTGAAGGGTTAGCTATGAGTCAGTTTTGACTCAGCGGCAGAATTTTTACTTTGAGGTGCACAGAATGAGAAGGAAGCTAGGATATTCTTGTATTCCTTTCCTGATTCAAATGTCATTCGCAGCAGTAACCAAATCTTCTCCATGTCTTCATCTACCAGGCACACTACTAAGATCCTTCAGATGACCCTGTCTACTAGGGTCCTGTAACACTGCTGCTACTTTTGTTTTCCAGACCAAGGTTATGGGTTGGTAGCCTCTGAGTTAGACCCAGTTATGCCCTTCTAGTGGCCAAGCCCTATGTACTCCCTCCACTTAAGTATGGGCTGAGTTACTGATTCACTGCAAACAAATAGAGAACAGGAGTGACGGGTTATCAATTCCAATATTGAATGACCAAAAAGACTGGGCTTCTGTTTTCTGTGCTCCCTCTCAATCTCTCCTGTATCATTTGTTCTTGAGGAAGTCAGATGCTATGAAGTAAGGCTGTGGAAGGGCCTAAGGGCCCAAAATCTATCAGCAACCACCTCAGTGAGGCTGGAAGAAGATCTCTCTCCCCAGACATGCGTTCAGGTGAAACCACAGTCCCAAGCAACACCTTGACTGAAATCTCAGAAGAAGTTTTGAGCCCCAGGTATTTGGCTAAGCCACGCTCATATTTTTGACCCATAGAAGAGTAAGAAAATTAAATAGCAGTTTGTTGCACAAAAACAGATAACTAATTCAGGGTAGTAGCTTTTTAGTGCTGTTAATTCCTCCCTCCCTCACTCATTGCCAGTTGAGTAACAATCAACTTGGACTCTCCAGTGAGTTTTCAGAGGTTGCAAATGTCATATAAGGAGACTGTCCGTCTTTGTCCCGTGAATCCACTCATGAATTTGAACCATCAGAATGCTGCCACCTTTGGGTTAGCCTCACAGGCTTTACACCACCATAGTTCCCACCAGAGCTAACCGCTGCTTGCTGTTATGTGTCATCAAGTCATCCATGACCCATAGTGACCCTATGAACCTTAGCTCTGAACTCTGCCCCATTCTGAGCCAATCTCACTGTCTCCAACACACTCACTACCACAGTTGGTGTGTAAAACCATCTCTTCCAGGGTCTTCCTTTCCTACACTGTCTCCTCACCCTTCCAAGCATGATGTTCTTTTCTCACTCATGATCCATCTAGGCAACACGCCCAACATACATAGATGGGGCTTCAAAATTCTTGCCTTTGAAGATAAACTTGGTTTTACACTCTCCAGAACAGACATGTCTGTTTACATAGTAGTCCATGGTATGTTCAACACTCTTCTCCAGCACCGCAATTGAAAAGAATCCATTTTCTTCTGTCATCTTCAGCCATTGTCTAGCTCTCTGATGTATAACATGTATTTGTGAAGACGATGCTTGAACCAGGCACACGTTAGTCTGTAGACATCGTAGCTCTTCAGCACTCTGGGGAGGTCCTTGACAGGAGGCTTTCCCAGTGCAACTTCTCTTCTGATTTCCTGACTGCTGGTGTCAAGAGGGTTGATTATGGATCCAAGCAAAGTGAAATTGTTAACAATTACAATCTCTTCTCCATCTATTGTGATGCTGCAAATTGGCCTGGTGGTAAAAATCTTTATTTTTCTGATGTTGAGCATCAATTCATATTGAATTGAATTCATAACAAATTCATATTGAACTCATCCTTGAACTTTTGAAGCAAATACTTTAGGTCCTCCTTGGGTTTGGTAAATAAGGTTGTGCCATCTGCATAACTCAAGTTGTTGATGAGTCTTCCACCAATCTTGATGTCATGTTCCTCCTCATAAAGTCTAACTTGCTGCATGATCTATTCACATACAGATTGAAAAGGTATGAGAAAAGATCCTTTCTTGATTTTGAACCATGTAGTGTTTTCTTGCTCTGTCAGGCAATTCCTTCCTAGTCTAAGTATAGACATTCCATGAGCACAATTAAATGTTCTGGGATTTCCATTCTTCTCAATGTTAGTCACAATTTAGTGTGTTCGACACAGTCAAATTTCTTTTCATAGTTAATAAAACATACATAAATATTCTTTTGGTATTCTTTGTTTTCAGCCATGATCTGTCTGAAACTGGCAATGATGTCCCTAATGCCATGGTCTCTTCTAAACCCAGCTTGTATTTGTTTGTAAATTCCAGTGGATTTTGTATAATCTTCATAATTTTTGTAGTATTTTGCTTGGGTATACTAATAGTTCTATTATTCCATAATTTCCACAATCTGTTGAATCGCCTTTTTGGGGAATGGGAATAAATATGGATCTTGCGGTCAGTTGACTAAGTAGCTGTCCTCAGATTTCTTGGCATAACCTAGTGAGCATGGCCAGGGTTGCAACTCTTTGCTGAAATATGTCAATTAGTATTCTATTAATTCCTAGGGCTTTAGTTGTTGCCAATTCCTTCAGAGCACCTTGAGCATCTTCCTTCATCACCATTGCCTCTTAAATATATGTCGTTTTATTAAATTCTTCTGTGTCAGCCAATTCTTTTTGGTACAGTGACTTTGTATATTCCCTCCATCTTCTTTTGATGCTTCCAGGTCATTCAATATTCTGTTCATAGCATCTTTAAGTATTGCAACTTGAGGCTTGAATTTGTTTTTCAGTTCCTTCAGCTTGAGAAAGGCTGAGCAAGTTCAACTCCAGCTTTTTTCATGTTTCGTTATAATACTTTTCTTTGTCTTCCCAAGCTGAATTGTTCAGCTCCTTGACTTTCTAATTTCTTCCCTTTGCTTTGGCTTCTCCACGTGTCTAATTGTATCTCATTTAGTTTCTTGATTCTTCCATCATCTCTACAAACAACCTTGTACTAAATCCTCTCTAGTTCATATCTGGAGTAATTTCTATTTGGAGCCTGGCTGATGCTTCATATGATTTTTATATACTGTAAGTTATAGGAAGAGCTCTAGTGATATTATATTTTGGGGCTGTTAGCTACAACACTGCAGTTCAAATCCACTGGGAAGATGTGACAATCTCCTCCCAAGAAAACTTACAGGCCAGGAAATTTGATGGATGCTCAACATGAGTCAGAACCAACTCTATAGTAATGAGATTAGGTTGGTAGCTATGAGATAGAGGATGGCCTAGGGAGAAAGCTCTGGCAATATACTCCTAAAGAGTAAACCCTGTGGATCACAATAATCCTCTTTATTCTTCTTGCATGGGATTGCCCTGAGTCAGGAGCCAATTTGATGGCAGCTAACAACACGAGGGAGCTTTGGTGGGGTGGTCCATAGGGAGCTGCACTGCCAACTCAAAGACCATGTCTCTCTAACAGTTCAAATCCACCAGCCGCTCCTCAGGAGAGAAATGGGTAATCTCTTCTCATGTGATTTACAGCCTCAGAAACCCAATGGAAGGTCAGCTATGAGTCAGTTGAGTTGAAGGCAAGGAGTAATGGAGTAACAACACCAAGCAACATTAAATGAAAGAATTATAGTTACTGAATAGTATCCATGCTTATTTTATATACAAAACCAAAATTCATCTGAGAGCTTTAAAGTAACCTACTCATAAACCAGAACATAATAAAAAATACTCCCATTAAAGCAATTCCAATCCAAACAACCCTCATCAGGTCTCTGAGGCTGTGCATCTTTCTGGGAGGAGGTTGCCTATCTTTCTGACTTGAAGCAGCTGGCAGATTCCAACTACTGACACTTCAGTTATGAGCATGACATATTACACACTGTGCCACAAGGGCTTCTTTTGAAAGTCTCATCTTCTTTTAGACTATGTCATGACCTTAGTCTCTCACAGGCAGAAGAACATTGGTTTCTACATAACTGGTCAGTAGCATCTTCATATAAATGCCTGTGAGAAAGAGGCAATGTTTTCAAGGTCATCCCAGCATCTCTGGCTCGTAGATATATGACAAAGCAAACATTTATCATATGTGCACTGTCACAGCTACAAACAGAGCAATAGCTGATATTCTACTAGGCCAATCCTGAATTATAAAGACCTTTCATAGAAAACTTTACAACTTAGTGCCAATTTAACCCTTTATATTTCAGATTCTTATTGTTGTTACTGTTCTACCCCATTGAGTCAGAACCAATCCATAGTTATCCCTCCAGTAGGCTTTCAGAAGCAGTAAACCACATGGAAGGAATTGCATATGCTTCTCTTACAGAACAGCTCGAGAACTGAACTATGTTTGGGATTACCAAATCAGCTTCTTACTACTAGGCCAGATTGTTGTTGTTATTGTTGCTGTTGTTGTTGTGTACCATCCAGTTGGGACTGACCTGTAGCTGACTTTCTAACAGGTTTTCAGAGGCAGCTAATCGCATGGGATGAGATTGCCCATCTTTCTCCCATGGGACAGCTGGTGGATTTGAACTGCAAACTTTCAGGATTGCAGTGCAGCTTCTTACTATTTGGCCACCAGAGCTCTTTCTGAGGCAGACTGTTGTTGTTATGGCATATCATCAAGTCGGAACCGACCCATAGCTGACCTTCCAACAGGTTTTCAAAGAGAGTTCAATCCCATGGGAGGAGATTGCCTATGCTTCTCCTGCAGAGGAGCTGGTGGCCTCAAACCACATGCCTTCAGGATTGCAGCACAGCAGACTAGATGGTCCTATTTAGCTGATTTGAGGCAAAGAAGAAAAAGAAGCTTTGTTTTGTTTTATTATTCCTCTAAAGAGGTATTCAGGGATCTTTATATCCTTCAAAATGCTCATAACTGGGAGTTTGTATGGATCCTTTGGGACCGTTTGTCAATGAATTGCTTTCTGAAATATTTCTGTAGGCTAGTCATCTGCTCATAATCATTCCTGCTCATTTTCCCAGACCTCCAACCTGTGTGCTTCAGTTCCTGGGGTGTCTAATTACAACTTGAATATTGTGTTACGGATACTGGCAAATATTCCTCAGCTTTCCCTTCCTAGCACATAACCCTTAAATGTCTGCTATTTTTCAAATTATTTCCTTCCCACGAGTACTCCGTTTTGAAGCCTTAGTTCCCCAGAGAGGTAGTCTAAAAACTACATTTTTCCAAGAAGGTAGGAGCTGCACAGCTTTGGGATATAATTTTTTTTTAATTTAGTAATAAGAGAAGAATTTAATCCTGTGTTTCATTATTTTTTCCCTAGAACCTTCTGCTTCTATTATGATTATATTTGCACTTTTATTATTAGAAGCCACCAGAACAAATTCTTGATTCTACAGGTCTAAATGTAGTTACTAGTTAAAGCTCTGTGTTTGGAGCAAGAAGATAGAAAAGTAGGGTTCTAATGAGTTGTTGGTGGTGGTTTTTTAGAGGGTTGAAGAACCACCAACAACGCATTAGAACCCTACTTTTAGTGTGGGAATTTTGAGGGCAAAACACAAACATGAAAGGACCCTCTTCTGGTTTCTGGTTTATGTAACAATCATACTCTGTGGATGAGCCATAATGAGTGAAAGTGGTGTTCTAGGTGCTCCAATGCTGAGCCTCCAAAGAATGCAAGAAGCTGTGGACAAAACAGGCTCCAGTGAAAACGGCACACATCAAACCTGTGAAAATCAGTGAGGAAAATGGACTATTCCCACGCTTTATTCTGACATTTTCTTAATAAGTTTGTTTCAGGTACAATTTGTGTTTCTATAACCTGTCAGGATTCAGGATTGTCATCAATCCTGCAGTCTTACAGCACCTCAGCAAAGGTGAAAACTGCTCATGCCGCTTGTTTGTGACACGTTTTTCACCTCTTTTGTAAACTTCAAAGAGAAATCTTTTAGACCACATACATTTTCAAAATGTGAGGAGCATTATGACTCTCAGTCAATAGTCCATTCGGTCTTGCCATCACAAATGGACACACAGAGCCTTGGTGGCCCAGTAGTTAGTCACTCAGTTGTTAACCTAAAGGTCAGCAGTTCAAACACAACCAGGGCTCCACCTAAGAAAGGCCTGATGGATCTGCTTCCACTACTTACAAGACAGTTCTACTCTGTCCATGTTGTCTCTTTCTGAGTCAAACTTGAGGTGATAGCACCTAACAATACTAATAGCTCTGATGACCTAGAGGTAAGAAGCTGCACTGCAACCCCAAAGACACATGGGGGCTCTGCAAAAGAAGGATAGAAATCTCCTCTTCTCTCCTCCAAAAGCCCACTGGAGGATCCGCTAGCTGGCACACAACAACAATAATGATAACAATACCACCAGTTGCTATTGTTGCTATGTGGCATGGAGTCAACTATGACTCATAGCTCAATAGCTCTGAACTCTGCTCTATCCTGAGCCAATGTCACTGTCTCTGACACAACTACCCTCAATTACCCCAGTTATTTTGTCAATTCATCTCATCCAGGGTCTTCCTCTCACCCACTGTCCCTGCACCCTTCCAAGTGGGATAGCCTTCTCCAAAGACTGGTCACTCCTGGCTATATGCACGAAGAATGTGAGGTGGAGCTTAAAAATTCTTGCCTTCAAGGAGCAGCATAGTTTCACCCTCTCCAGAACAGGCCTGTTAGTTCTCTTGGCAGACCATGGTATGTTCAGTACTCTTCTCCAGCACCACAACTCAAAGGCATCATTTCTTTTTCTGTCATCTTTGGTCATTGTCCAGCTTTCTGACACATGGCCAATGTTTGCAAAGACTATGACCTAGATCAGGTGGCCTTAAGCTCTAGACTGACATCTTTGCTCTTCAGCATTCTGGAGAGATCCTGATAGCAGATTTACCTAATTCAAGTCATCTTTTGATTTCCTGACTGCTGGTGCCAAGAGTGTTGATTGTGGAATTATTCAAGCTGAAATTGTTAACAATCTCAAACCTTCTCTATCTATCATGATGTTGCCAAGTGGCCCAGTGAGAATCTTCATTTTCTTGATGTTGAGTGTCTCCTTGTATATATGAAGTGTCACTCAAATTCAGCATGTTTTGTAACTAGAATTTAGTCACCCAAGTGAATTTCTTTAAAGGGGAAACTGACACAAGAAATAAATAGATGAAATGCCAATATATCACAAAGCTATTAACTAATGGCAAAAAGGGCCATTGCTTTCATATTCTTCTGGCTGTCATCATGCATCCTGCATGTAATCAGGCAAAGATATTATGCATTGAACACACAACACAATTCTAGGCAATGCATTAAGGTTGAAAGTTGTAAATTTTCAAGTGGCCAATTTTAAAGTCTTAAATGTTCATCTAAGCTTTCCCAATATTTCCAATATAAATTAGTTGGAAGTAAGTAATTAATAATTTCCAGTTTTGGTATGGACTGAGGCTCAATGTCAAGAAGACAAAGATTCTCACCACTGGACCA
>NW_006399891.1:3166004-3167142 GCF_000299155.1 Elephantulus edwardii | reverse complement strand
GCTTCGTCTGACATATTTTGGGCATGTTGCAAGGAGGGACAGGTCCTTGGAGAGGGACATCATGCTTGGGAGGGTGGAGGGACGGCGCAAGAGGGGAAGACCCTCTATGAGATGGATTGATTCAGTGACTGGGGTAGTCAGGATCAGTGTGTCAGAGGCAGTGCGATTGGCACAGGATAGAACAGGGTTTAGGGCTGTTGTACATAGGGTCGCTATGAGTCGCAGACGACTCGACGGCACATAACAACAACAACAACAATTTTATTATATCAAGTAAATCATATCTTCCTTGCCTGCATATAAATATTAATCTATCACTGATAGATAGCCACACAGCATTTCAGGAGACATTTTGAAATGTTCTTTTTGACAATGAATGTGATGCAATTTGTCATTCCTAGCATGCTAGATCATATGATTGTCTAATTAAAAATCACAGATACCAGTCAATGTCAGCTTACTACTGGCTAGGATGTTGATTTTTCTTACATTCCATTTAATTTTTGACAACTTCCAATTTTCCTAGATTCACACTTCACACATCCCACGTAGGAGTGATCAGTGGATGTTTGTAGCTATTTCTCATCATTTTGAGTCTGGCTACATCAGCAACTGAAAGGATTTTCTTCACACTCCATTCACATCATTAAGGAAGGCTGCTTTGAGAAGGCAGCACTTCTCCAATCATATTTTGAGTGTTATCCAATTCAAAGGCTTTCTCTTTCAACACTGTATTAAATAATATTTCATTGTTTTTGAGGATCTGTTATTTCAGTAGTGGATGGTCACTCCTACTTTCTTAGTCTGGAAGCTCCACTGAAACTTACCAACCATAAGTGACACTATTTGTATTTGAAATATTAGTAACAAAACTTCCAGCATTTCAACAACAACATCACAGTACAGAAAACTGCCAGATAAGTGCAGAGAATACAAGAAAGGTGTCTACTTGTGGTTCATTGACTATGCAAAGGAATCTGATCCTCTGGATTGATAAAAAATTATAGATAACATTAAAAGGCATGGGAATTTCAGAACACATATTTTTGTTAATGTGAAATCTGTACATAGGCCAAGATTGTCATTCAACAAATCAAAGAAACATTGTATATTTTTTCTTTTTTTTGTTTTTTTAAAT
>NW_006399891.1:3163579-3164615 GCF_000299155.1 Elephantulus edwardii | reverse complement strand
TTGGGGAAGTGTACTGTGAATGACCTCTTTAAAATTCTAAACAGCAAGGAAATCAATTTAAAGACTAAAGTGCACCTGATCCACACCACTATCTTTTAAATTTTTTCATGTGATTATTAAAGTTGGACAATGATATAAGAAAATCTGAAGAAGATCCCATGTCTCTGAATTGTAATTTTGATGGAGAGTATTGAATGTATCATGGACTTCCAAAAGGACAAACAAGTCTATCTTGGAAAAAATATAATCAGTCTTCCCTTACAGGCAAGGATGGAGAAAATTCATCTAACTTGCTTTGGGCAGGTTGTCAGGAAAAAATTGTTAGTAAAAAAAAAAAAAAGCTTGGAAATTTAAATGGTCTTCAAAGAAGATGAAGACCTTTAAAAAGATGTAATGACACAAAATGTATATGAATGATAAAAATATGAATAAAAACTTTTAAAAAATGGATTGGCACAGTGACTACAACAATGTGATTGAGCACAGCAGAGATTAATAGGAGGGCACATGTTAGGACAAAGTTTTAATCTGTTGTTGATGGGATTGCTATGAGTTGTAATCAATTTGATGGCCTCTCCACGTCCTAAATAACATGCCTCCAGAAACTCTATGAACTTTTATAAATGTCTATGGCTGTAGAGGGGCTTCAGGTCTTTTGTTCGTGGGGTGGCTATAAGTTGTACTCAACTTGAAGGCCGTCAACAACAACAAGTAAACCAAGACCTATTAGATTCAGGGGAGATGGGATTGAGGCTTCACTAGAAATATCCACCACATGGAGTTTCTTACCTCTGTGGCTGCAGGGTCATCCCAGGAGCCAAACAGGACAAGAGACTTTGGAACACAGAGCCATAAGCAAAGTCCTTTCTTAGCTCTTTGCAAGAGGTAGGGCTGAATTCAGACTCCCAGCACACAAGCGGCTTGAGTTGGCAGTCCTGCCACTGTTTATCACTATTTTGAAGTAAGTATAGATTGTTGCTGTTGTTGTTGTTGTTGTCATGTGCCATCAAGTTGCTTGCGACTCATAGCGACCCTA
>NW_006399891.1:3157856-3162614 GCF_000299155.1 Elephantulus edwardii | reverse complement strand
CTGATCCTGTTGCCACATTCCTCTTCATAGAGGCCAGCTTCTCAAATAATTTGCTCAGGTTTAGAGAGAGAACACGCTCTTTTCCTTCATTCTAAACCATGTGGTGTTCCTGTGCTCTGTTTGCACAACAGCCTCCTGGTCTAGGTATAGGTTTCACATGAGCATAATTAAGTGTTCTGAGATTAGCTTTCTTTTCAATGTTAGCCACATCTTGTTATGATCCATAGAGTTAAATTCTTTTGCATAGTCAATAAAACATAAATAGGCATTCTCCTGGTATTCTTTACTTTCAGCCAGAATCCATTAACATCAACAATTATATTCCTTGTGCCACGCCCTTCTCTAAATCCAGCTTGAACTTCTGGCAGTTCCCTATCTATGTATTGTTGTAGCCATATTTGAATGATCTTCAGCAGTATTTTGCTTCCATGTGATATTAATGATATTGTTTGACAGTTTTCACATTCTGTTGGGTCACCTTTCTTAGGAGTGGGAACAAATATAGATCCCTTCCAATCCTTTGGCCAGACAGCTGTTCTCCAAATTTCCTGGCATAGACTGGTGAGTGCATCCAGGGTCGCATCTGTTAAGTGCAACAGGGTCGCATCTGTTAAGTGCAACAAGTCAATTGGTATCCCTTCGATTCTAGGGGCCTTATTTGTTTGCCATTGCCTTTATGCTGCTTCCACTTTCTCCTTCATTACCATTGGCTCCTGCTCATATGGTATTTTCTGACATTTTTCAGCATCAGTCATTTCTTTTTTGGTACAGTGATTCTGTGTATTCATTTACTTTATGTTCTCTTTATGCTTCAATTCAATATATTGCCTATAGCATCTTTCAATATTGCAAATTGAGTCTTAAATTTGGTTTTCTGTTCTCTCAGCTTGAGAAATTCAGAGCGAGTTGTCCTTTCCTTTTTATTCTCCAATTCTAACTCTCTGCACATTCCACTGTAATACTTTTCTTTGTTTTCTTAAACTACCCTTTGACATATTTTGTTTGGCTTTTTACTTCAGCATGTTTTCCTTTGTTTTGGCTTCTTGACACTCTATTGCAATTTTTAGAGTCTTTTCTGACAATTATTTTTATTTTTTCTTTGTCCCCTGTCTTTGTAATGACCTACTGTTTTATTCATGGATGATATCCATGATATCATCCCACAACTCTTCTGGCCTTCAATCAATGGTGTTCATTGCTTCATACCTATTCTTAAAATGATTTTGATATTCAGATTGAATAGATTCAAGATCATATCTTGGTTAGCATGAACTTATTTTCATTTTCTTTTTTTAATTGCACATCAGCAATAGATGGCCTGACTCACAGTCCACCCCGGCCTAGTTGTAACTGCTGATATGGAGCTTTTCTAATTTCTTCCACAGATATACTCAATCTGATTCCTACGCAATTCATCAGGTGAGGTCCACATATAAAATCATCATTTGTGTCTTTACAAAAAAGTATTTACAATTAATAAATCAATAAAAACATAAAATTCTATCATTCTATTTCCAGTCTTATTTCTATTACCAAGCCCATATGTATCAACAACTATTTCTTCTTCCCTGTTTCCAATTTTTGCAGTCTAGTCACCAATTATCATTAACACATCTTGATTGCATGTTCAGTCCATTCTGGACTGCAAGATTTGGTAAAAACTTTTTATTTTTTTCTGCTTTGTCTCTAGATGTAGGAACATATATTTGAATAGTAGTCATATTAATGGGTGTTCCTTGAATGTATATAGATAATATCCTATCATTCACAACATTGTATTTCAGGATAGAACTTAAAATTTACTTTTGATTCAAAGTGATCCAAGCTAGTACATCTCATCTCACTAATTCTTAGTACATCAAGGTTTGGAGCCTCTTGTTGGAAGCAGTTGGATTCTAGAAGATAGGTCATTTTAATTTAATTAACAATCAGGTATAAGCTGTTTGGTCATTTTGATTTAATACACAATAAGTTGTGGAGTGGAAGCCTCTTGTATAAACCAATTAGGACCCAGTGGGTGGACCTTTGTGATTAAAAGTTGTTTGGGCTCTTGGACCTGTGGTCTTCGGGCCTGGTATGAAAACTGATTTGCTATTAGAATTAGAAATTAATTCAGCACTGTGTTGTGTTTGGAGAGAACATTGTTCTAATTGGTACAGAAGTTGCCAGTTTGTACTGAGGTAAGTTGTGAGTTGCTCTGACAGTGAAAGTTATGCCACTGGTGTGTCAAATGCCACAAGGATTACCCTTGGTGGAGAGGTTGTAATAGTAATAGTAGTAGTAGTAGTAGTAGTAGTAGTAGTTATGTGCCGTCAAGTCACTTGCGACTCATAGTGACTCTATGTATAGGAGCCCTAAAGCCTGTTCTGTCCTGTGCCAATCTTATTGTCTCTGACACACCTACCCCAATTATCCCAGCTACTGAATCAGTCCATCACATCGAGGGTCTTCCTCCCTAGCACTGTGCCTCCACCCTCCCAAACATGATGTTCCTCTCCAAGGACCAGTAACATGTCCAAAGTGCGTCAAACTAAGCTCCAGAATCTTTGCCTCCAGGGCATAGCCGATTTTGCACTCTCCAGAACAAACCTGTTTGTTCTGCTAGCAGAGCTCCCAGATTAAGACAGACTAGGAAACAAGATTGGCCATCGCCTTCTTAAATAACAGCTCTCTGATAATCCTATGAATAGTAGAGGAACACAGATAATTATAGTAGTCTAGTGGTAGAGGCCAGATTGGAAGTCAGTTGAAATGAGGAAAAATAACTGAAAACATTGTTTAATAAATGGGAATATGTAGATTGAATGTTGGAAAACTAGATATTGTGAAACATGAAAAGGAATGCATGAACATCAACATACTAGGAATTAGTAAAATGAGATTACAGTTCTATCTAATATATAATTTTTATGCCCTCTGGACAAGTCCTGTAATATGTGTGATTCACTCTGGATATGAATTATATGATTGGGGGCAGGCGGTGGTTCTCCAGAAATTCCAGAATGGAAGTCCAGGCTGTATATAACTATTACAGAGAAATTCAAACATATCTAAGTATTTTAGTGGTGCTTTGGAGTTTGCTTAGGATTTATATGAATGAGTGTCTCAGAAACTTTATGAAAAGATTATGCAAAATAAAAAGAGAATTGGTGTTCATATATTTGTCCTATAGCCATTGTACCATTAGATACAAACAAGCACCTCATAAATTTGGTTTTCTGGGCTTAAAACTTAGGAATCATAGGATAATTCATTTAATTGGAATGTTGTTGTTGCTGTTATGCACTGTCGAGTCATCTGAGACTCATAGCCACCCTATGTACAATAGGCCTAAACCCAGCTCTATCCCTTGCCTATCTTATTGTCTCCAACACACCTTTCCCCATTACCCCAGTCACTGAATCAATTCACCTCATTGAGGGTCTTCCTCTCTTGTGTTGTCCCTCTACTCTTCCAAACATGACGTCCCTCTCCAAGGACTGATCCCGCCTTGAAAAATGCCCAAAGTATGTCAGACGAAGCTTCAGAATCCTTGCCTCCAAGGAGAAGCATGGCTTCACCCTCTCCAGGATGAACTTTTTTTTTCTCCAAGCAAACCATGGTATATTCAATACTCTTCTTCAGCACCACAACTCAAAAACATCAATTCACCTTCTAACATCCCTAGTCATTGTCTAGCTCTCTGATGCATAACAAGTAATTGCAAAGACCATGGCCTGTATCAGGTATACCTTTAATCTCCAGACTGACATCATTGATCTTCAGTACATTGGAGAGGTCTCTGACAACAGACTTTCCCAATGCAATTCATCTTTTTATTTCCTGGCTGCTAGTACCAAGAGTGTTGACTATAGAGCCAAGCAAGGGGAAGTATTAACAAGTTCAATCTCTTAACCATCTATCATGATGCTAACAATCAGACCAGTGGTGAGAATCTTTGTTTTCTTGATGTTGAGCTTCAATTCCTTTTGAAAGCTGCAGTCCTTGACTTTCAGGTCCTCCTCAGCAAGAAGGGTTGTGCCATCTGCATAACGCAGATTGTTGATGAGTCTTTCTCCAATTCTAATGCCACATTTCTCCAGCCCAATCTCCTGGATAATCTGTTCCACATAAAGACTGAAAATATATGGAGATAGGACACATCCTTGGCATACACCCTTCCCAATTTTTTACCATGCAGTGTTTCCTTGCTCTGTTCTGATGACTGCCTCCTAGACCAAGTATAGGTTTCAGCCACAGTTTATTGTGATCTACACAGTCAAATGCCTTTGCATAGTCAATGAAACACATATAGACATTCCTCTGATACTCTCTGCTTTCTGCTAAGATTCATTTGACATTATCTATAATATCCATAGTACCATGGCCTCTTCTAAATCCAGCCTGAACTTCAGGCAGTTCTCTGGTAATGTGCTGTTCCAGTCGTTTTTAGATACTCTTCAGCATAATCTTGCTTGCATGTGATATCAAGGATACTGTCCGATAATATCTGCACTTTGTCAGATCACCCTTCTTTGGAATGGGAACAAATATAGTTCTCTTTCAGTCAGTTGGCCAAGTGGTTGTCTTTCTGATTTCTTGGTACAACTTGGTGAGCACATCCAAGGCAGTTCATGAGGGTAGGTGTGTCAGAGACAATAAGATTGACACAGGATAGAGCAGAATTTAGGGTTGTTGTACATAGGGTCACTATGAGTAGTTGTTGACTCAATAGCACATAATAATGACAAGTAATTCTAAATAGCTACCTAAGATCCT
>NW_006399891.1:3144433-3156210 GCF_000299155.1 Elephantulus edwardii | reverse complement strand
ATCAACAACCTGCGTTATGCAGATGACACAATGCTGCTTGCTGAAACTGAGGAGGACCTGAAGCGCTTGCTGCAGAAGGTCAAGGGCTGCAGCCTCCTATATGGATTGAAGTTCAACATCAAGAAAACAAAGACTCTCACCACTGGGCCAATTGGCAGCATCAGTATGGATGGTGAAGATATTGAGATAGTTAACAGTTTTAGTTTGTTTGGTTCCACAATCAACACCCTTGGTAACAACAGCCAGGAAATCAAGAGATGAATTACATTGGGAAAGGCAGCTGTGAGGGACCTCTCAAGAGTACTGAAGAGTAACAATGTCAGGCTGGAGACTAAGGTGCACCTGATCCGGGTTATAGTCTTCGCAATTACGTGCTATGCATCAGAGAGTTGGACAGTGCATAGGGTTAATAGAAAGAGAATTGATGCCTTTGAGCTGTGGTGCTGGAGAAGAGTGTTGAATATACCATGGACTGCTAGGAGAACAAACCGGTTTGTCCTAGAGAAAGTGAAGCCGGAATGCTCCTTGGAGTCAAGGATTCTGAAGCTTCGTCTGACGTACTTTGGGCATGTTTCAAGGAGGGACTGGTCCTTGGAGAGGGATATCATGTTTGGTAGAGTGGAGGGGCGGCGAAGGAGAGAAAGACCTTCAATGAGATGGATCGATTCTGTGACTGGAGTGGTAGGAATGAGTGTGTTTGAGATGGCTATGTTGGTACAGGATAGAACAGCATTTAGAGCTCTTGTGCATAGGGTCGCTATGAGTTGCAAACGACTTGATGGCACATAACAACAACATACTACTAATATTGTTTTAGTTTTTGTTGTTATATGGTGTAGAGTCACTTATTACACATAGTGACCCTAAGTACATTTCTGAATTCTGCTCTATCCTGAGCCAACTTTATTGTCTCTGACACATCTACCCCCATTATCTAAACACTGAGTCAATCCATTTCATTGAGAGTCTTCCTTTCTTTTGCTGTCCCTCTACCCTCCTAAGTATGATGTCCCTCTTCAAGGACTGGTTCTTCCTTGCAACAAGCCCAAAGTATGTCAGACAGAGCTTCATAATCCAGCCACTAAACTTATTTGTTCTCCTAGCAGTCAATGATATAGTCAATACTTTTCTCTAGCATCACAGCTCAAAAGCATCAATTCTTCTTCTATCATCCTTAGTCATTGTCTAGCTTTTTGATGAATAGCAAGTAATTGCAAAGACCATGGCCTTGATCAGGTGCACCTTAGTCTCCAGACTGACATCGTTGCTCTTCAGTACTCTGGAAAGGTTCTTGACAGCTGACTTTTCCAATGAAACGAATCTTTTGATATCCTGGCTGCTAGTACCAAGAGTGTTGATTGTGGAGGCAAGCAAACAAAAGCTGTTAATAATCTCACTCTTTTCACCATGTATCATGATGCTGCCAATCAGACCAGTGGTGAGAATCATTGTTTTCTTGATGTTGAGCTTCATATTTCTTGATATTGAAGCTGTAGTCCTTCACCTTCTGCAGCAAATGCCTCAGGCTCTCCTCAATTTCAGCCATCAGGGTCGTGTCGTCTGCGTAACACAGATTGTTAATGAGTCTTCTTCCAATCCTGATGTCACATTCTTCCTCATAAAGCCCAGCCTCCCTGATGATCTGGTCTTCATATAGATTAAAAAGCATGGGGATAGGACACCTCTCTGTCATACACATTTCCCAATTTTGAACCATGTAGTGTTTCCTTCCTCTATTTTTGTGACTGCCTCTTGTTCAAGTACAGATTTCACATAAGCATAATCTAATGTCCTGGGATTCCCAGCCATCTCTGTTGTGATCCATATAGTTGAGCGCCTTTGCAAAGTCAATGAAACACCGACATTCCTCTGGTGCTCTCTGCCTTCAGCCAAGATCCATCTAGCATTAGCTATAATATCCCTAGTATCATAGCCTCTTCTAAACCCAACTTGCACATCTGTGAGCTCTCTGTTGATGTGCTGTTCCAGTTGTTTTGGGGTAATTTTCAGCAGAATCTTGCTTGCATGTGATATTAATGATAGTGTTCATTAATTTTTGCACTGTTGAGTCACCTTTCTTTGAAATGGGAACAAATATGGATCTGTTCCAGTCAGTTGGCCAAGTGGTTGTCCTGCTGGTACAACTTGTTGAACATGTCCAGGACAGCATCTATGTGTTGAAATATGTCAATTTGTATGCCAACAATTCCTGGGCCTTGCTTGGTGTCAGTTCCTACAGAGCAGCTTGCACTTCTTCCTTCATCACCACAGAATCTTGCTCATGAGATTAACATTCTACATTAACCATGACCTCATCTATCCTGAGACAAGTAAAACTTAATGTTTCCCAGTTATCATTACCAAACATTCTGATCAGGGCCACAATATGTGAATGCAAGTAAAACAAGAGAAATATTCGGAACAAAACTTGAGTTCTTAAAAATATGTCTGCAGGACCATTGACTTTCTCGTCTCCTATCTCTTCCTCTCTCCACTCCCATTTGAAATGCAGTTTAAGTGGAGGCTGCATGGTGGTAAAGTCCTGTCTCAGATTAGGTGCCTCGCAGTGTTAATCTTAAATAAAAATGCACCTGCAAACTTTGGACATAGCCCAACCAACAGAAAAACCAATCAAGAATCTCCATTCTGCATTGTTCCTTATGTCTGGGGGCTGAACCCTCTTTTCCACTAAGATTTTCCCCTGAAGTAACTTCTTTTAACTGTTTGTTGATAACTTTGATAAAAGGTCATTTTTTCCCAATTAAAAAAAAAAAAAGGTCATCCTTATGTGTAAATCTTCTAAAGTCCCAAAGTCAGGTTTAAAACATTCACTTCTGGGATTATTGATTGCATATATCAGTTCCTCTTATACTGTGCTCTGTGCTATTTTAGTGTTCTTGGGAAATGAAAAATAAACTGTGTGTTTTAGCAGAATAAAAAAAAATACATACTTAGTGAACTAGTTGGGACTATTGGCTTTAATACTCTTTAAACCTTAAACCAAAATTATCCCTTGATAGCCTATAAACTAAATAACATATTGGCACACAAAATAAATACTATTACCTGTGAGTAATAAACTACTTTAAAGTATATTAAACAATATGATAAAATATTATTATAACACAAAGATGAGACAATAAGAGAACAGGAAAATTGATGTTGTTAGGTGGTGATAATGTCAACTTGGCACCCAGCTTTCACTCAGCAATTTGATGGACAAGTTCAATCCTGTGTCGCCATCACAATTTCTGCTTTGCTTAAACCCTTTCTTCTAATCGCTGTGTCCATCTAGCTCATAAAAGGTCTTCTACTCTTTTACTGACCCCTGCTTTTCCAAGTATGAGTTCCTTTTGCAGGGAGTGGCACAACAGTACTGAAAATGGAACATTCAAAATGAAATGAATGAGAATATATGATACATTGTGAAAAATGTAAACAATATGACAAAATAATTTCAGTAGAAGTTAATTTGTTGTCTAAACTTTGATTTTAAGCACAATAAAATATTTTAAGAGATAAAGAAATGTTGAGTATACATGGCATTGCTTTGAAGCAGAGTCTAAATAGAGAGCAACAAACGCTAATTATATAGTTGCTCAACATTGACTCGTTTAAGGAAGTAGCATTTTAACAGAAACTAATAGTAATGAGAAAAAAAATGCAATCCTGGACATCTTTCAACAAATAAATGCCTCCCTGGATGTATACCTTAGTCTAAGCCAAGAAATTTGGAAGATAGCTACCTGGTCAGATGACAAAAAGATCCATAATTGTCTTTATTCCAAGAAAAACAGATTCAAGAGAATTTTTAAATTATTGAGCAATATCATTATTATCAAAGACAAATAAAATCTTGCTGAAGATTTTTCAAAACAAGCTAGAACAAAGCCGTAATAACCATGGGTGTGCATACATTTGCTTGGGTGGCGGTTATGGTTTCTTTGGGGTATATTCCCAGTAGTGGAATTGATGGGTCAAATGGTATTTCTATTTGCAACTTTTGAGAAAGCACCATACAGCCTTCCATAGTGATTATACCATTTTACAATCCCATCAACAGTGAATAAGGGTTCCAGTTTCTCCACAATCTCGCCAGCACTTGTTGTTTGCTGTTCTGTTGAATTTTGCTATCTCCTAGTTGTTTTGGTTTGCATCTCTCTTAGAGTAAGAGATTTTGAACACTTCTTCATGTGTTTGTTCGCCATCTGAATGTATTCTTTGGTGAAGTGTCTATTCATATCCTGTGTCCATTTTTCAACTGGGCTGTTTACCTACATCTTGTTGTGGTGTTCGAATATTCTATGAATTCTGGATATAAGTCCCTTATCAGACATGTCATTGCCAAATATTTTTCCCCAGTCTGTGGTTTCCCTTTTTACCCTGTTGGAGAAGTTTTTGAATGTCCATAAGGATTTGATTCTTAGAAGGTCCCATTCATCTATTTTATCCTCTCGTGGTTGTAGGTGTTTTCAGGATGTTTGGAAGACTGTTCATATTAAGGACTAGGACTTCCAGAGTTCTTCCAAGCTTTTCTCTAATGAAGGTTATAGTCCTTGGGTTTAGTCCTATGTCCTTGATCCACTTTGAGTTGGCTTTTTTATATGGCATGAGGTGTGGATCTTGCTTGAGTTTCCTGCAGATAGTTTTCCAATATTGCCAGCACCATTTGTTAAAAGGGCTATCGTTTCTCTACTTAACTGATTTCATCTCCTTGTCAAAAATCAGTTGACAATAGATAGATGATCTGATTTCTGGGTTCTCAATTCTATTCCATTGTTCTATGTGTCTGTCCCTGTAACAGTACCATGCTGTCTTGACCATCACAGCAGTGTAGGAGAATTAGAATTCAGGGAGTGAGATGCCTCCTACCTTTCTCTTTTTAAGGAATACTTTGCTTATTTGGGGCCTGTTTCCATTCCAAATTAAATTGGAGATTGCCTTTTCCATCTTTTTAAAGAATGGCATTAGTATTTGTATTGGGATTGCATTGAATATGTAAATTGCCTTTGGCAGTATTGTCATTTTCACAATTCTGAGTCTTCCTATTCATGAGAAAAGTATTTTCTTCCATTTCTCCAGGTCTCTTCCTGTTTCTTTTAATAATGTTTTGCAATTTTCTTTGAATAGGTCCTTTGTTCTTCTGGTTAGATTTATTTATTGCTGCTTTGTTCACAATAGCAAAGAGTTGGAAACAACCCAAGCGCCCATCAGCAAATGAATGGATAGAGAAGCTGTGGTATATTCACACAATGTACTATGATGCTGCATTGAAAAACAAGGAACTCCAGAATTATTATACAAAATGGGTGACCCTGGAGGAAATTATGCTGAGTGAAATATTCCAGTCACTGCATAGTGCCACTGTTGTAAAATGGGACTGACATCGGGGTAGTGGGGGGAGCCTAAGAAAAGAGGGGCTAAATAATGTATACTGCATTGAAACAGCTGAGGGAGAGAACTGTGGACTTGGAGGGCAGGGGATTTTATAACAATGAAAGAATTTTTTTTTTCTTTTCAAAGAGAAAAGTGAACTGGGAAGGAGGTGTGGGTAGGGAGGAAAATATGCAACAATGGACGAATTAAAAAAAGAATAAATGGAAAGAATATTCTGGGGGAAATAAAACTTACCTCTGAAACCAGATGATGAGTAAATGGGGGGGTGACTTTGTTATTCTCTGTTGTATAAGTGTGAAAAGGATTTTTAAATTTGGGGGTGTTTTTGATTGATTGATTGAGTAGGGGTTGTTCTGTTAGGTTATTTCAATGGTCCCAGGAAACTAGAGTTTATAATTTTCATGAGCAGTCACTATTTTTATTTTAAAAATAAAAATATTGAGAAGGGAAAAAAGCTAGCTAGAGCAGTACATGAACAGATAACTGGCAGAAATTCAAGGTAGTTTTATAAGCATCTATGCAACAAGGATAGACTTGAAGGATCTTAACTTAAAGAAGAGAATAGTAGGAAGGTATTTGTGTTTTATTGACTATGCAAAGGCATTTGAGTGGATCATAACAAATTGTAGATATCATTGAGAAGAATAAACATCCCAGGCAACTTAATTGTGCTCATTATAACACTGCAGAGACCAAGAAGCTGTTGTATGAACAGAACAAGGAAGCATTGTATGGTTTAGAAAGAGGAGAGGTGTGCATCAAAGCTGTGCCTTTCTCTATCCCTATTTAATATGTATGTTCAGGGAAAAAAAGTCTGAAAAGCTGAACTATATGAAGAAGAATATGGCATCCAGATTGGAGGAAAACACATTAATAACCTGCATTATGCAGAAGGCTAAGGGGACTTGAAGCACTTGCCTCAGAAGACCAAAGACTACTGTATTCAATATAGCTATATCTCAAAATCAAAAAGCAAACATTTTCACCACCAGTTAATTAGGCACCATTGTGATAGGTAGTGCAAAGACTGAAGCTATCAATTACTTCATTTTACTAGGTTCACAATCAATCCCCAAGGGAGCAGCAGTTAAGAAATCAAAACGCTTGTTGCATTGGGAAAATATACTGTCAAAGACCTTTCCAAAGTTCTAAAGAGCAATGATGTCAATTTAAAGACTAAAATGCACCTGATCCAGGCTGTTGTATTTTCAGTGACTCCTTACGCATTAAAAAGTTGGAAAATGGGTAAGGAATACCAAGTAAGACTCAGGATCTTTGAATTGTTGTTGGCAAAGTGCACTGAATATACTATAGATCACTAAAATAATAAACAAATCTGTCTGGAAGAAGTACAACGAGAGTGTTTCTTAGAGGAAGAATGGTAAAATTTTGTCCTATCTCACATACTTTGAGAAAGATCATTCATTATTAGGAAGATTTACTCCTTAGAAAGACATCATAGTGGGGAAAATCAACAAAAGAGAGGATGACTATCAAGAATATGGCTTTCACAGTGACTGTAACAAATAGCTCAAATATTCCAGAGATCATGAAGATCGAGAAGTATAGGGCAAGACTCGGATCTGCTGTCCCTAAAGTGTCTATGAGCTGTTGTCTACTCAAAGGCATCTAACAAATCACCAATTAGAAACAACAGGTAATAAACAGTCAGCAATTCTCAGGTACTAGTGCTGTCCACCAAGGAATACCAGCCTTCCAGGATTATTTAGCATTGTGACTCAGACATGCTCATCAAGCTGTAGGAAAAAAACCTTTCTGGTGATTAAGTGGGACTACAAAAGTTTGCACAAGTCAGAAATCCTTAGTAACATGAGAAGTTGGGGAATTATTCCAAAGGACTGAAACATCTTTAAGGGCATAGTGGTGGAGAAAGTGGGGTAATGGAACTGTGCCAAATAATTTTTGGTTTTGTGCAGTACTGTAATCCTATTGACTTGTTTGGAGGCATAAGTATTCTTGGGGGAGAGGTAATTTTTATTTAAATACATATGGGGAAACCAAATCAATTGATGTTGAGTTGGTTCTGAAACATCATGGCCTCATGTGCACCAAAGTATAACTGTGCTCCCTAGGATTTTCAAGGCTATGAACTTTTGGGGAGAGATCATGGGCCTTTCTCCTTCCACACCACTGATTGGGTTCAAATTGCCAACTCTTCAGAAAGTAGTTGAGTGCATTGCCTTCTGAGCTATCAAAATTTATTTGTGAGCACAAATTCCTTAAGACATAAATTCTATAATGCTGGCTTTAGCCTCCCCCACTCTCTGCAGCACTGTATGTGGAGGAGGAGGGGTGAAATGCATGTACACTCACTCATTATTGGTCAAGTTGAATTAATAAATGGTTGCTTATTATAAAACTGACTGAATTCTTTCTGATTATTTGGTTCAAAGAGGAGCTTTTGCTGCTCTTACTTTTGTATCAACAGGAGGTATAAGATTTGGTAGAAAATAAGCAACTGGCAGAAAATTAATAGAGCAGACAAAGCTGAGAGAAATTAATTAGGCATCTCATGCAAAGCTTGTATTTTGGCTGATTTTCAATTTCATTTACTTTTTCCCCCTTTTTCCCTACTCATCCAGGACCAAAATGTGTGTTCTTTCACTTCAAGAACAAGAAAACCAAAAGTGAACCAAGAGTTTGTTTGAGTCACAGCAAATACCTTTTGCAAAGAAGATAATAAATGTCATGTACAAATTAGGCATGATGGGGAAAGTGAAAGGAAAGGATTAGGAATCACCAAATTGAGGGGAAATGCATTAAGTAACATGGAAACCAGTTGTTACATGTTGAACTTACAAACTCTGTGTAATCTTACCTATATTTCATTTTCTAGTCACTAGTGATTAAAGTCATACCTGGATGAGGAAAAATATTTGAAAGGTTCAGACAATATTTTTTTTTTCATTTCACAGCAATTCCAGTTTTTGTTATATTTTTATGTTAAAACTCTCTTTTAACTTTCAATTTAAAAATGAAAACCATCCTATTCTCACATGATGAAAAGATCATTCTCTTCTTGCCTTCAATTTCACAGTATAACACTTAAGTGTAGACTATAATATCTAAAACATATTTGCAATATGTGAGAGAATATTATGAACCCCCTGAAAATATATTTCACTCTAAACAGTTTAGAAACAATGAGATGGAAAGGACTAGGATCCTTAAAATTAATGTTGGCAAACTACAGCCTATAAGCCAAATCTGGCCTACCACCTGTTTTGTACAATCCATGAGCCTAGGGACGATGTCTACATTTTTAGATGGAAATGCAAAAAAAAAACCCCAAAAAACCTTTTGGAAATGCAAAACAAAAGGAATAGTTTGTGATTTATGAAATTCAAACTATGGAGTCTCTAAATAAAATTACATAGAGGCACATTCATTTATATATTGTCTACAGATGTTTTTCACTCCAAAACCCTAAAATATTCACTAGCTAGTCCTTTGTGTAAAAGGCTTGCTGATCCCACAAGATTCGGCTGGATAGTAAACTTGCAAATGTCTGTTCAATAGTAGTGGTTGCAGGAGGGTCTTATTCCAATGGACTGTTTATCAACTTTTGAGTCCAAGTTACATATATGCCTATTTCAATATTGTTTATTGTTCTTTTGGGGGAAAAATATCCCTTCACAATATAGAAGAGATCATTTTACAGTGATTCACTCATCACTACTTTTGTTGTTGTTGTTGTGTTGTTATGTGCCGTCGAGTCACCTGCAACTCATAGCGACCCTATGTACAACAGCCCTAAACTCCGCTCTGTCCTGTGCCAATCGCACTGTCTCTGACACTCCCATCCCAATTATCCCAGTCACTGAATCAATCCACCTCATAGAGGGCCTTCCTCTCCTGCGCTGTCCCTCCACCCTCCCAAGCATGATGTCCCTCTCTGAGGACCGGTCTCTCCTCACAACATGTCCAAAGTATGTTAGATGGAGCCTCAGAATCCTTGCCTCCAAGGAGCCACCCGGTTTAACCCTTTCCAGGGCAAATCTGTTTGTTTTCCTAGCAGTCCATGGTATTCTCAATACTCTTCTCCAGCACCACAGCTCAAAGGCATCAATTCTCCTTCTATCCTCCTTGGTCATTGTCCAACTCTCTGATGCATAACAGGTGATTGTGAAGACCATGGCCTGTATCAGATGCACCCTAGTCAATAAAACCCTATGTATGTTACTACTTTTAGGGACTGCACTATACCCCCCCCTAAACAGAATGTGTTAAAGTCCTCCTGATCTTATTCCTACAATGACGACCTTGTTTATAATTAAGAACTTGGAAGATGTTATCAGTTAGGTTAACATGAGATCATGCTGTAGTAAGATGGGTAATAATTCCACTTGGCCAGTGTCTTTCTAGAAAAGAAGATATATAGACATGAGCATAAAGCAAAAGATCGTGTGATGTTGCAGTTATAAGTGAAAGAGCCCTTTGTGCAACCAGAGGTAAAAGAGAAGCACAGAGAGTGCAGCTCCCTGCTGGAGGAAGGTGATCTCTGGCTGCTGTGTTCATCATTAGAAGAGGCGAGTACAGGTTACAGAGATTCCCACAAAGCTATATACAAAAACTGAAAGGGCTTACTAGAACTGAGAGAGCAGGTGGCTAAAGGAAGGGCTATCTCTTCAACCCCAAACCAGATAGAGAGAGAGTGTAGGTGCTTGCAGGGGGAAAGCGGACTCTGCCTACTGCGCTCATCAGCACCACCAAGGACAATTCCAAACTTTAGAAGAGGTAGGCACAGGCTGGAGAGATGTCCACCAGCCTACACGTGAGAACCCTAGAGTGCACACAAGAACTAAGAGGGTGGCTGGATAAATGTAAAGCTCTGCTCGCGCAGGATAGAAAAAAGTACAGCTGCTTGCTAGAGGAAGTTCATCTCTGGCTACTGTGCTCATCTGAACCACCAAGGACAATTAATTCATGCTTTAGAAGATGCAGACAGCAGTCAGGTGAGATTCCTACAAGGCCGCACTACAGTCTAAAAGCAAGTTAAAGGACCTTAGGAAAGAGTTAGCTTTGCAACTGTACAGGCCCAGAAAGGACTTCTGGGATAGTGAGTAGCCTTCCCCCATAAAAGGGAAGCTTTAAATCTGCAACTAATAAATAATATCATAAATATAAAGAACTGTAAACAACCTAAGCAGACACAATATAAATGACATAACATACACTAAGAAAAACTTCACATGTCAAGAAAACAGTAGGCAGCTTTGAACATTGTGAAAAACAAAATAGACCTTCTCCTATAAAAACAGAGCATATTGCAGACACAATGAATACTCCAGAGATGCATATACAGAGTCATATGAACAGGTATGGGGAAAGTACAAATAATGGAAGAAAGAATGAAAGCCATAAATAAAGCAAATACCAGAGACAGAAAGCCAGAGAAATTGATGTGAAGAAACATGAACAACACTGAAAAAAAAAGAAAAAAAAAACAAAAATGACAAAATATGGAAGAAAGAATTGATATTACAGATAAAAAGGTAGAAAACATTAAAACATCAACACAAGATAGAGAGTGTACAGCCAACATAGTACTGAAATTAGCAGTAATACATAAAAGCACAATCTAGAAAATTGAGACCAAAAGAGTAGAAGTTTCTAACATTCTGGAGGGGGTAGGGAAGCAGAAAGAAAAGAGAGAGGGAGAGAGAGAGTGTCATTGAGCTGTTTGAGCTGTTAGGCAGGAATTGTAATGGGAACATACTAGAAGAGAAAACAGAGATGGTAGGAAAAGTGAGAAAATATTACAATCATGTGGGATGACATCATATATGTTGTTAAGTGCCATCGAGTCGTAGGCAACTCATAGCAACCCTACGAATGAAAGATCTGAACACTTGTATAACTTTCATCTTTACTCCAGGTTCGTATGGTTTCTGGAGGCAAGCTATTTCAGAAGTGGATGCCACTCCTGCTTTCAAGCTTGTTATAATTAGGGAGCTCCACCAAACACAATCCACCATGGGTAACCATTATCACAATTGATGTGACACATCAGTGTCACAGTGTTCAGCTTCACAGCAACCATGAGTTACTGCTGTACAACAAATGGACAGACCAAGGCTATCCAACCTACAAGAATGTTTTACTAAAAACAATTAAAACCAGGCCTGAGGGGCACAGATTAAAGTCACCCACCTTTGATAGCATCAGGTGACAGGCCATCCTAAGATCCAGCATAAAATGATTCACAACACACTAGCCCTCAACCTGCAGGCATGGCTAAATATTTCAGTATTTTAAATTCTGGAATGCTGGCAGACTCTGGGCCAGAGACCCCCAATTCATCTGGCAAGTCCCCTCTGCTGACAGCCACTAGGGACTATTTCTATTTCTATTATTTA
>NW_006399891.1:3142836-3144333 GCF_000299155.1 Elephantulus edwardii | reverse complement strand
AAAAACATATATATGTGTATGTATATGGGTATGTATATATGTGTGTGTGTGTATATATTTATATTTATATTTATATTTATATTTATATTTATATTTATAAAATCAGAATCTCAGAACATGAGAAGAGCATGGGAAGCACTGACAAAATTGTGAAAGAGGTACTAGAATTTCTCAGGAATTATGAAGAATGAAGAAACCCACATTCAAGAAGCTCAGCAAACACCAAAAGAAAAACATCAAGACATATCATAGTCAAATTTTCCAAAATCAAAGCTAAGAATAGAATAATAAAAGCAGCTCAAGAAAAACCAAAGAGTCATTTACAAAGGAGAACCAATGAAACTAAGGTCTTATTTCTCAGCAAAAACCATATGAGTAAGAAGAAAATGGGATGCCATATACAGAAGGTTGAAAGAAAACAATTGCCAGCTGAAAATCCTGTGCCCAGAAAAGTCGTCAATCAAATATGAAGGAGAAATTAGATAATTTGCAGAAAAACAGGAATTAAATAAATTTTTGAAAACAAGATAAACTCTGTAAGAAATTCCAAGGGAGGTCCTTCACACAGAGACCCCAAAGGAAAGTGAATGAATCATAGTAATGAGAAACAACAGAAAAGAAACAGAAAAATGGTAGCGATAAAACTTGGCATGTCAATAATCACACTTAATGTGAATGAAATAGATGCTCTGATCAAGAGAAAAAAGAGTAGCTGAATGGATAAAAAAAATAAAGCCCATCAATGCTGACACAAGAAATACCTCTAAGAAAAGAGGAAAATAAAAATTAAAGGGTGGGAAACAATATATCAAGCAAAGTGCATGCACAACAAAGCAGGAGTGGCAAATATTAATCTTTGATAAAATACATTTCTGGATAAAAACCACCATAAAAGATAAGAAAGGGCATAAAAAGGATTAACTGCACAATATACTAAGAAGACATAACCTTTGTCAACATCTACACACAAAGTTATAGACCTATAAAATGCATAAAACAATGGTTAACAGACTTGAAGAAAGAAACATACAGCACCACAACAGTGATAAGAGACTTTAACACACCATCTTTGTCAAAGGATAGGCTAACTTGAAACAAACTTAAGAAAGATGCAGAATATCTAAACTAAGAAATCAGTCTGGGCCCTGTGAATGTATTCAGGGTACTGCACCCAGCCAAAAACAAATTTACTTTCTTCTCAAGTTTGTAAGATACATTCTCTAGAAGTGATAACATATTGGGACAAAAATGAAGCCTAAAAAAAAAAAACCTCAAAAACAATGAAAAAATTCAAAATCTATTCTCAGACCACAGCACAATAAAAGTAGAAATTAATGACCAGAAGGTAGACTTTTAAAAACCATGCAAATATAAATTAAATAACAACCTGCTAGAACATGATTGGGCTACTGTTATGTGCTGTCAAGTTGCTTGCGACTCATGTTGTTGTTGTTGTTATGTGCCATCGAGTCGTTTCCGACTCATAGCGACCCTATG
>NW_006399891.1:3138133-3139240 GCF_000299155.1 Elephantulus edwardii | reverse complement strand
CCAGCTCCACCCTCCACCAGGATAACCTTTCTCATCTACCAAGTCCCTTCAGAAAATATCTTCCATTGTCCAACCCATGATCTGACAGTTTGTATCTTAAGCTTTCTTGGCTTCTGTGATTCCAAAAACGTTGACTGCTGACATTTTTCTTTAGCAACCCTATATATAACAGCTCTGAACCCTACTGTATTCTGTGCCAAACTTATTGTCTCTGACACACCTAACCCCATTTCCCCAGTCACTGAATTAATCTATCTCATCAAGAGTCTTCCTTTCTTGTTCTGTCCCTCCACCCTCCCAAGCATGACGTACCTCTCCAAGGACTGATCCCTCCTAACAACATGCCCAAAGTATATCAGATGAAGCTTCAGAATCCTTGTCTCCAAGGAACAGCCTGGGTTCACCCTCTCCTAGATAAACCTGTTCATTCTCCAGGCAGTCCATGGTATATTCAATACTCTTGTCCAGCATCACAGCTTAAACACATCAGTTCTTCTTCTATCATCCCTAGTCTTTGTCCAGCTTTCTGACACAAAGCAAGTAAATGTGAAGACTATGGCCTGCATCAGGCACACACTAGTCTCCAGACTGTCATCATTGCTCTTCAGTACTCTGGAGAGGTCCCTGACTTTCCCAGTACAATTCGTCTTTTGATTTCCTGGCTGCTGGTACCAAGAGTGTTGATTGTGGAGCCAAACAAACAAAAGCCATTAACAGTCTTAATGTCTTCACCATCTACCATGATGCTTCCAGTCAGCCCATTGGTGGGAATCTGTTTTCTCAGTGTTGAGCTTCACTTCATATTGAAGGCTGCAGCCCTTGACCTTCTGCAGCAGGTGCTTCAGGTCCTCCTCAGTTTCAGCAAGCAGGATTGTATCATCTACATTATTCACATTGTGAATGAGTCTTCCTCCAATGAAATAAAAAAGTTCCTCAAAATAAATGATAATGAAAATAAACAACCACAATATATCATCTCATCCCAGTAAGAAGAGCAAAATTTAACAGAACAGCAAGCAACAAATGCTGATGAGGTTGTGGAGAAACTGGAATCCTTATTCACTGTCGGTGGAAGTATAAAATGGTGTAACCACTGTGGAAAGTGGT
>NW_006399891.1:3132079-3137373 GCF_000299155.1 Elephantulus edwardii | reverse complement strand
GAAAGAAAGAAAGAAAGAAAGAAAGAAAGAAAGAAAGAAAGAAAGAAAGAAAGAAAGAAAGAAGCTAAACCAAGGGAGCTCTGGTGGCTTTGTGGCAAGAAGCTGCACTGCAATCCCAGAGGTATGTGATTTTAATCCACCAGATGCTCTGCTGGGAAAGGAGGGGCAATTTCCTCCTGTACCAGTCAGATCTGATTTGAAGGTACACACATTAAAAAAATAATAATTTGAAAATAAGAAGAAAGAAGCTAAATTAATGACCTAACTCAACACCTCCATCAAACAGAAAAAGAGCATCAGACAGCCTCAAGAAGAAAGGAAATTTACAAGGACAAGAACTGAAATCAATGCAATAGAAAAACAAATGAAACCTTCAAAAATACCAGAAAATGGTTTTTTAAAAAGTCGATAAAATAGACAAACCATTAGAAAACTTAACAAGAGAAAAGAGAAGACACAAAAAACTCAAATAAGAAATTATAGAGGTGATATTTCACCAGAACCAGATGAAATTAAATTGATAATATCAGTTTCCTGCCACTGGGCTACCAGAGCTCACCTAAATTGATAATATCAGAATATTGTGAATAACTGTATGCTGATAAATTTGAAAACAAAGAGGAATTGTACAAATTCCTAGAAACACTACTATAGGAAACAGTAAGAGACCTATCTAAATGGAAAAATACTCCCTGCTCATGGATGTTGTTGATATGAGCCATCGAGTTGTTTGTGACTATAGCAACGCTATGTACAACAGCTCTGAACTCTGCTGTATCCTAAGCAAACATAAATGTTTCTGACATCCTATTACCATTGCTCCAGTCACTGAGTCAACAATTCATCTCATCCAGAGTCTTCCTCTCTTGCAATGTCCTTCTACCCTCCAAGCATGATGTCCAAAGATGGGTCCCTCTTTGCAACATACTCAAAGTATGTCAGATGGAACTTCAGAATCCTTGCCTCCAAGGAGCAGCCTGGTTTCATTCTCTCCAAAACAGACATATTTATTCTCTTAACTCCAGGACCACAACTCAAAGGCATCGATTCTTCTATCATCCTTAGTCGTTGTCTTTCTGATGTATAGCTCGTAATTGTAAAGACCATGGCTTGTATCAGGCACAGCTTAGTCTCGACTGGCATCATTGTTGTTCAGAGCTTTGGAGAAGTCCTTCATAGCTGATTTTCCCAATTTAATTCATCTTTTGATTCCTGGCTGCTGGTACCAAAAGGGTTGACTGTAGAACTAAGTAAGCTGAAGATGTTAACAATCTCAATCTCCTCTCCATCTATCATTGTGCTGCTAGTTGGCCTAGTGGTGAGAACCTTTGTTTTTGTTTTTGTTTAAATTTTATTTTATATTATTACTTTTAATGAACATTTACAGAGATTTTGGATTTCCATTCATTCATTTTTGAACTTTTCTCCCTGACCACCCCACCCCAGTTTGTGCTTCTCTTTGAAAAGTAAAAGAAAAATCCCTTCTTAGGTATACAATCCCCCCACACTCCCCCACCACCACCCCAAGTATACTCCATTCTGCAACCTTCATTTTGGACTCCTATGATAATCATAATATCCTATATTTCTTTTAAACTGTTCTCTTCCTCATCCATTTCAATGAAGTATACATGATTTATAAAGGTTTTCTCATTCTTACCCCAACCCTAATGTCAGTCTCATTCTACAGCAGTGGCACTATGCAGTGTTTGTCCTTTTGTGACTGAGATATTTCACTCAGTATAATGTCCTCCAGGCTCACCCATTTTGAATAATATTGCGTGAGTTCCTTTTTTTCAGTGCAGCGTAGTATTCCATTATGTGAATATACCACAGCTTCTCTATCCACTCATTTGTTGATGGGCACCTGGGTTGTTTCCAACTCCTTGCTTTTGTGAACAAAGTTGCAATAAACATGGGTGTGCATATACCTGGTTGGATGGCAGTTATGGTTTCTTTAGGGAATATTCCCAGTTAGTGGAATTGCTGGGTCAAATGGTATGTCTATTTGCAACTTTTAAGAAAGCACCACACCGCTTTCCACAGTGATTGCACCATTTTACATTTCCACCAACACTGAATAAGGGTTCCAGTCTCTCTGCAACCTCGCCAGCATTTGTTGCTTGCTGGTCTGTTAAATTTTGCTATTCTAATTGGGGTGAGATGATATCTCATAGTTGTTTTTATTTGCACCTCTCTTAGAGCTAGGGATTTTGAACATTTCTTCATGTGCTTGTTGGCCATCTAAATGTCTTCTTTGGTGATGTGTCTGTTTGACTCCTTGTCAAATATCAGTTGACCATGAGTAGATGGGCTGATTTCCGGGTTCTCAATTCTATTCCATTGATCTATGTGTCTGTCATTGTACAAATACTATGCTGTCTTAACCACCAAGGCAGTGTAGTAGGATTTTAAATCAGGGAGTGAGATGAGAACCTTTGTGGGTTTGTTGTTGTTTGTTTGGTTGTTTTTTTTTTTTTATATTGAGCTTCAATCCACACTGAAAGCTGCAGTCCTAGATATACATACTCTACTATACAGTTGTTGATGTTGTTGTGGTTGTTATAGTTGCTGTTATGTGCCATCGAGTTGCTTGCAACTCATAGCGACCCTCTGTACAAGAGCCCTAAACCCTGCTTTTTCCTGTGCCAATCTCACTATCTCTGACACACCTACTCCCATCCCATTACCCCAATCACTGAATTGATCCTTCTCATTGAGGGTCTTCCTCTCTTGTGCTGTCCTCCACTCTCCCAAACATGAGGTCCCTCTCCAAGGACCGGTCCCTCTTTGCAACATGCCCAGAGTATGTCAGACGAAGCTTCAGAATCCTTGACTCCAAAGAGCAGCTAGGACATACCTGTTTGTTCTCCTAGCAGTCTATGAAATATTCAGTACTATTCTGCAGCACCACAGCTCAAACGCATCATAGTACATAATACCAAAAAGAATTGGCTGACACAGAAGAATTTCATGGAATAACATATGATCACGAGGCAATGATCTCTTGCTTTCCTTTTCTGCTGACAGTATGGTTTCACCCCTGTTTGTCCAGGGATCCTTCCCCTCAACATTTCCTCTTTTTTCTTTTTCACTTTAAGTCTTTTCATGGTCTACCTATCACCAGCTATGCCACTGTCTTGACAAACCTTTCTCATTTGTTTTCCTAAATTGCCACTGTTACTGTCAGTTCACCTAACTATGGTCACCTAACTCATCATTTGTGGGAATTAATAGCAAGTGGTGAAGAGATCAATAAAACTCTGGTTTTAGCACATTTCAACAAATTTTTTTTAAAAGGGAATAATGATTAAGGAGAAAGTTCAAGCTTCTCTGAAAGGATTGGCAAAAAACAAGGTTCCAGGAATTGATGACATAGCTATTGACATATTTCAACAAACATACATTGCCCTTAGATTGCGCATAGATTGTTTCAACAAACATACATTGCCCTTAGACTGCATATAGATTGTGCCAAGAAATCTGGGGAACACTACCTGGCCAACTGATTCGAAGAGATCCAATTATCCAACAATATTACTATCATATTCAGGCAATATCCTCCTGAAGATTATCCAAAAACAATTGAACAGTATATCAACAGGGAACTTCCAGAGTTGCAGGCTGGATTTAGAAGAGGCAGTGGCACCAGGGACATTATAACCAGTGGTAGACAGATTTTAGTTGAAAGCAGCAAGTACCAAAGGAATGTCTATTTGTGTTTCACCAACTATGCAAAGGCATCTGACTGTGTAGATCACAACAAATTGTGGCTAAACTTGAGAAGAATGGGAATCACAGAAGACTTGATTGTACTCATGCACAACCTATACTTGGACGAGGAGGCAGTCATTAGAACAGAGCAAGGAAATACTGTATGGTTCAAGATCAGGATAGGTATATGCTGGGGATGTATCCTACTCCATACCTTTTCTATGTTCATGAGTAGAAAAACTCAATATTTGACAAGGAGATGAAATAAGTTAAATGGGAGAACAACAGCATTTTTAACAAATGGTGTTGGCAAAATTGGAAAACTATCTATAGAAAACTCAAGCAAGATCCACACCTCACTCCATAAACAAAAACCAACTCAAAGTAGAAAGGACCTAGCACTAAAACTAAGAAATAGAAATTTCATCACAAAAAAAGTTTGGAAGAACTCTAGAAGCCCTAATCCACAACATGAACAGTCTCCTAAGCATCCTGAAAAACCTACAACCATGAGAGGATAAAATAGATGAAGGGGACCTTCAAAGAATAAAATCCCTATGCACATCCCAAAACTTCTCCAACGGGGTAATAAGGGAAACTACAGACTGGGAAAAATATTTGGTAAAGACATATAAGTCTGAGAATGATATGTCTGAGAAGGGGCTTATATCCAGAGTTTATGAAATACTCAAGCACCACAACAAGAGAAAAGTAAACAACCCAATTAAAGATTGGCACAGTATATGGACAGACACTTTACCAAAGAAGACATTCAGATGGCCAACAAGCACATGAAAAAATGTTCAAAATTCCTAGCTCTAAGAGAGATGCAAATTGAAACAACTATGAGATATCATCTTATCCCAGTAAAAATAGCAAAATTTAACAGAGCAACAAACAACAAATGCTGATGAGGTTGCAGAGAAACTGGAACCCTTACTCACTGTTAATAGGAGTATAAAATGGTGCAACTGCTATGGAAGGCAGTATGGCGCTTTCTCAAAAAGTTGGAAATAGAAATACCATTTGACCCAGAAATTCCTCTACTGGGAATCTACCCTAAAGAAACCAGAACTGTCACCCAAGCAGATATATGCCCACCCATGTTTATTGAGACTTTGTTCACAATAGCAAAGAGTTGGAAACAACCCAAGTACCCATCAACAAACAAATGGGTAGAGAAGCTGTGGTGTATTCACATAATGGAATACTATACAGCATTGAGAAACAAGGAATTCATGAAACATTATACAAACTGAGTGATCCTGGAGGACATTATACTGAGTGAAATATCTTAGTCACAAAAGGACAAGTACTGCATAGTGCCACTGTTGTAAAGCAGGACTGACATCGGAGTTGGGGGGAAACTAAGAGGGGATAAATAATGTATACTGCATTGAAACAGATTAAGGAGATAACAGTTTGGGAGGAATATATGATTAGGTATTATTGTCATGACAAAAGTCTAGAATGAAAGCTGCATAATAGAGTAGACTGTGGGTAGGGGGGTGCGGATTGTATAACAATGAAATAATTTTTATTTTTTACTTTTCAAAGAGAAAAGTAAACTGGGAGGAGGG
>NW_006399891.1:3130009-3131616 GCF_000299155.1 Elephantulus edwardii | reverse complement strand
AGGATGAATCTGTTTGTTTTCTTAGCTGTCCATGGCACCCTCAGCACTCTTCTCCAAGACCAAAGCTCAAAAGCATCAATTCTCCTTCTGTCCTCATTGGTCATTGTCCAGCTCTCTGACGCATAACAAGTGATTGCAAAGACTAATACAGATACCAAATTCATTTTTCAAAGATATAGAAAAGACAATTGGCAAGTTTATTTGGAAAGGAAAGATCCCACAAATCAGCAAAAGACTTATGAAAAACAAGAATGAAGTGGAAGGCATAGCACTCCTTGATTTCAAAAACCTACTCCACCAAACCAGCATGGTACTGATACAATGACACATTAAGGAAACAGAATGAAGAACCCAGAAATTATACCATCTACCTGCAGTCAACAAGTCATCAACAGAGAAACAAAGCCTATCAAATGGCAAAGTGACAAGCTCTTCAACACTTGATGCTGGCAAAACTGAACTACCTGCAGAAAGCTGAAGCAGAATCCCCGTCTCACACCACACACAAAAATCAACTCAAGGTGGATCAGAAGCATAGGTGGAAACCCCAAAACCACAAAACTCAGAAGAGACAAAATGGAACTGAACTTAGCCTATGAGATAAAGAGGCTGACAAATATAGCCAGAAATGTACAACCAAGAGAGGATAACATTGATGAATGGGACCATCTAAAAATTAAGTCCCTGTGTACATACAAAAAAAAAAAAATTCCAATAGAGCGAAAAGAAAACCTACTGACTGAGGAAAAAAAGCATTTGACAATGCCAGATCAGACAAGGCATTCATAACAAAAGTTTATGGACCACTATAGAGTCTCCATGAGAAAAGGGCTATTATCCCAATTACAAAATGGGTAAAAGACGTGGAAAGACTTTCACATTCAGTCATTCGGATGGCTAACAGACACGTGAAGAAAATGCTCAAAATTACTGTCAATAAGAGAGATGCAAATCAAAACCACAATGAGACACCATCTCACCCCTCTAGAAGTGGCAAAGTTTAATAGGACAAGTAATAAATGTTGGAGAGGAATGAAGAGATTAGAACTCTCATACAGTGTTGGTGGGATTTAAAATGGTGCTGCTATTATGACTGCAGAGCCCTTTACTTCCTCTCCTAGAATGGTTACCGAGAGAATCACAGGAAAGAGCAGCTGTCCTTTTTCTCTCTGTGAAACTAGCCTATCTTCCCTTCTCCCAGGAATAGTTAGTTATCTGAGACCCTAGTCCACTTCCCTATCTTGAAGGAAGCATCTGTAAGCATCCCTTACCCTAACATCCTTGTAAGAAAGTGTAAAATCCCCCTCTAACTCTCAGTGGGGGCTGTTCTACTTGGGGGCCATTCCAGCACGTTTTTTTCTCAATTAACTGTCTTTCTTGGCCTGAACTGGGTACTGTCCTTCCTCAGCAGCCATACAGGAACCACTCTGGAAGGCAGTTTGGCATTTCCTCAAAAAGACTGAACATAGACATTCCGTATGACCTAGGAATTCCACTGCAAAGAATATACCCTAAGAAAATTAGAACTGAGACACTAATGGAAATTTGTACACCAACATTCACAGTAGTGTTATTCACAATTTCAAGAAGATGGAAACAGCCCAAAT
>NW_006399891.1:3125388-3128789 GCF_000299155.1 Elephantulus edwardii | reverse complement strand
GACTCGATGGCACCAAACAACAACAACAACAATAATAGGTAGATACTGGCAGAAAGCAGAGAATACCAGAAGAATGTCTACTTGTGTTTTATTGACTATGCATTTAACTCTGTAGATCATAACAAATTGTGGTTAACATTAAGAAGAATGGTAATCCCAGAAGTTTTAATTGTGCTCATTAGAAATCTATACCTAAATCAAGAAGCTGTCGCTGAACAGAGCAAGGAAACACTGCTGCATGGTTTAAAATCAGGAAGGCTGTGCACCAGGATAGTATCCTTTCTCCATATCCATTCAATCTATATGCTACACAAATCATTCTAGAAACTAGACTCTATGAAGAAGAATGTGGCATTGGAATTGGAGGAAGACTTATTAACAACCCATGTAATGTATATGACACACCTTGCTTGCAGAAAGTGAAGAAAATCTGAAACAGTTAATACAAAATATCAAGGATGATAGCCTTCAAATGGAGTATATCTCAACATCAAGAAAACTGAAAAGGTAAGAAATTTAGTTCAAGCTGCAATGAAGGCATTGGCAAAAAAAAATAAGGGCTCAGAAATTGATGGAATACCAATTGACATGTTTCAGTTATAGGCCTAGATGTTCTCACTAGTTTATGCTAGAAAATTTGGAGAACAATTGCCTGGCCAACCAACTGGAAGAGATCTATATGCCCATTTCCAAGAAAGATGATCCAACAGAATGTGGAAATTATATATGACATACAAATAAAATACTGCTGTACATCATTCAAAAATGGCTAGTACAATACATAGATAGGGAACTGCTAGACGTTGAAGCTGCATTTAGAAGAGGTTGTGACACCAGAGATATCATTGCTGAAGTCAGATGGATCCTGACTGAAAACAAAGAATACCTGAAGGATGTCTATTTGTGCTTTATTGACTATGTAAAGGCATCTGTCTTCATAATGACCTTTTGCTTTATTCATAGATTATATCCTTTACGTCATCTTGCATAGCACCTAGTTGCAAAGACCAAAGCCTAGATCAGGCACACCTTAGTCTCCATCCTGACGTCATTGCTCTTCAGTACTCTTGAGGGGTCCCTCACAGCTGACTTTCCCAATGCAATTCGTCTCCTGATTTTTTGGCTGCTGTTACCAAGAGTGTTGACTGTGGAACCAAGTAAACTAAAACTGTTAACTATCTCAATCTCTTCATCATCCATACTGATGCTGCCAATTGGACCAGTGGTGAGAACCTTGGTTTTCTGGATATTGAGCTTCAATCCATATTGAAGACTGCAGTCCTTGACCTTCTGTAGCAAGCGCTTCATGTCCTCCTCAGTTTCAGTGAGCAAGGTTGTGTCATCTGCATAACACAGGTTGTTGATGATTCTTCCACCAATCTTGATGCCACATTCCTCCTCGGACAGCCTATTGTCTCCGATGATCTGTTCTGCATACAGACTGAAAAGGTATGGAGAGAAAATACATCCCTGACAGACCCCCTTCCTGATTTTGAACCATCCAGTGTCTCCCTGCTCTGTTCTAAAGACTGCCTCTTAGTCCAAGTATAGGTTGGACAGTGAACAGGGATGATAGAAAGAGAATTGATGCCTTTGAGCTGTGGTGCTGGAGAAAAGTGTTGAATATACACGGACTGCTAGAAGAACAAACAGGTTTGTTCTGGAGAGGGTGAAGCCAAAATGTTCCTTGGAGTCAAGGATTCTGAAGCTTCGTCTGACATACTTTGGGCATGTTGCTAGGAGGGACTAGTCCTTGGAGAGGGACATCATGTTTGGGAGAGTGGAGGGACGGCACAGGAGAGGAAGACCCTCGATGAGATGGATCAATTCTGTGAGTGGAGTGGTGAGAATGAGTATGTTTGAGACAGCGAAGTTGGCACAGGATAGAAGTGCTTAGGGCTCTTGTGCATAGGGTTGCTATGAGTTGCAAGTGACTCAGTGGCACATAACAACAACAACAACAGCATGTCAACTTATAAGTCATCTGGTATTCTGTCATTAGTGTTCAATGCTTTCAACCTATCCTTAAGATGAATTTGAAAGTCAGATGGAATAGATTCAAGATTATATCTTGGGTCTCATGAACTTATTTTAATTTTCTTCACACTAAATTTGAACTTGCACATGAGTAATGACCTGCCGGCCAACTCTGGCTTAGTTTTGACTAATGATTCCTTCCTCAGATGTAGTCAATCTGATTCCTATCCAGCCCATCAGGTGAGGTCCAAGTGTAAAGTCACTGTTTATGTCTTTTACAAAAGATATCTGCAATGAATAAATCATTGAAAATACAAAACCCAATCATTCTATTTCCTGTCTCATTTCTATCATCAAACCCATATTTTCCATCTACTATTTCTTCTTCAGCTATTCCTTGATCAGCTGTGAAGCTGAACACTGTGACACTGATGTGTCAAATGTGATAGCAGTTACCCATGGTAGACAGTGTTTTGTTGCGCTCTCCAGTTGTAACAAGGTTGGAAGCAGGAGTGGCACCCACTTCTGTAAATAGCTTGCCTCCAGAAACCCTATGAACCTGGAGAAAGGGTGAAAGTGACACAGGCAAGTGTCCAGGACTTTGGTTCATAGGGTTACTATGAGTTACCTATGACTCGACAGCACTTAACAACAACATTCCTTTTTCACTGTTTCCATCTTCATCTCTCCAGGCACCAAATATCATTAACTTATCTTGACTGCATGTTCAACCAATTTTGGACTGCTAAATTTGGTAAAATTTTCATTTTATTCCTCTTTGGCGCTAGACGTGGGAGCATATATTTGAACAATAGTCATATTAATGGATCTTCCTTTATGCATGTGGATAATATCCTATCATTCACAACATTGTATTTCAGGATTGAACTTGAAATTTACTTTTTTACTACGAATGCAACATCATTCTTTCTCTATTTTTCATTCCCAGCATAGTATACCATGTGATTATCTGATTCAAAGTGGCCCATCTCATTAGTGCCTACTATGTCAATGTTCATGTATTCACAAGGAGAAAGAAAAAATAAAATGGATGTCACAAGAGCCTCTTATAATTGCATTAGAGCATTGAGAATCATCCAAAACAAAAGTATACTGAAGTAAAAGAGCTGAACAGAAGGTTTCAAAGGGTAGCTCAAGAAGAAAAGGATTATATTGGAATGATATTTGTATCAGTATATATTATTATATTAGTATTATAATGGAATGTGCAGAGAGTTTAAATTGGAAAATAAAAAGGGAAGAACTCATTCTGCATTTCTCAAGCTGAGAGAGCTGAAAAACAAATTTAAGTCTTGCCTAGAAATACTCAAAGATGCTATGGGAAATATACTGAATGACACGGAAATTATCAAAAGAAAATGGAAAGAATATACAGAATCACAGTTGTTGTTGTTGTTGTTGTT
>NW_006399891.1:3118568-3119813 GCF_000299155.1 Elephantulus edwardii | reverse complement strand
GGTCTGTCCCACAATCAGCACCCAGCCTGGTTTTCACTGCTGATATGGAGCTTCTCCACCGAGTCTTTCCACAAATGTAATTGATTTGATTCCTATGCATATTATCAGGTGAAATCCATGTGTATAGCCTGCGTTTATGTTTCTTATAAAAGGTATTTGCACACAATTTTGTAAATAAACTAGTAAAAAATTTTAAAAAAGAAAATATGGCACCAGGGATATCATTGTTGGTGTCAGATCCTAATTGAAAGTAAAGAATACCCTGAGAATGTATATTTATGCTTTTTTAACTATGCAAAGGAATTTGACTGTGTGTATTACAAGTTATGCTTAATATAGAGAAGAGTGGGAATCCCAGAGCACTTAATTATGTTCATGTGAAACCTATACCTAGACCAGAAGGCTGTTGTGTGAACAGAGCATTGTTTAAAATTGAGAAGAAAGTGTTCCTGGGTTGTATTCCTTCTCCATAATTGTTCAATCTGTATGTTGAGCAAATTATTTGAGAAGCTGGACTATATAAAGAGGAATGTGGCATCAAGATCAGAGGAAGACTCGTCAATAACCTGTGTTATACAGAAGACACAACATTGCTTTCTGAAAGTGAGAAGGACTCGATGCACTTGTTGCAGAATATCAAAGTATACAGCCTTCAATACGGATTGTATCTTAATGTCCAAAAAACAAAGATTCTAACCACTAGATGGATAAACAACATTATAATATATCGATGAAAGATTGAAACTGTCAACAATTTCATCTAACTTGGGTACACAATTAACACCCTTAGTACCAGCAATCAGGAAATCAGGAGACATATTGCACTGAGACCTCTCCAAAGTATTGAGAAGTAATGAGGTAAGTTTGAGGATTGAGGTGTGTCTGATTCAGGCCATGGTTTTTCTGATCACTTTCTATGAATCTGAGAGATGGGCAGTGACTAAGGATGATAGAAAAATTAATGCCTTTGTGCTGTGGTGTTGGAGAAGAGTACTGACCATCCCATGGACTGCCAAAAGAACAAACATGTCTTGGAGAGGATGCAGCCAGGGTGCTCTTTGGAGGCAAAGATGATGGATGAGGCTTTGCTTCACATGCTTTAGGCGTGTTTCTAGGAGGGACTATTCCTTGGAGAGGGACATGACGCTGTAAAATGTAGAGGTTTGGAGAAGGAGAGGAAGACACATACACAAGTGGGATGACATGGTAAGTGCTACAATGCGCGCTAAAGTGTCAGGAAGTTAT
>NW_006399891.1:3096567-3118063 GCF_000299155.1 Elephantulus edwardii | reverse complement strand
GGGGGGGGGGGGGGGGGGGCTTAGTGAAAGAGAACAAGACCCTCAAGGGGATTGATTGACAAGCTGACTGTAACAATTGACTTGAACATGGTGTAGATCATGAAGATGGTGCAGGATACGACAAGGTTTTGATCTGTTGTTCATACAACAGTTGCTGTGAGTCATAGACTTGAAGGCATGTAACAACATTAGGTAAATGAATTATCCTTGTTATTGGGAAATATTCCTGTATATAAAAGATTCTATATTTTGCTATGTCTAAATAATTTCCACAACTTTAACAAATCCATTTCATATTTTTTAAGTCTCTCTGTATGTCATTAAGACAATATTACTATTGGTCTTGCCTCTTATTATTGAGTTTTTAATATAATATAAATTCTTCTTAAGTTGTGTTCCACATAGATTCATTTTACTTTAAATCAATTTCCATACTCTTATATTTTGTTTCCTCCACTAAAGCTTGAATAACAGCAAATATTAATAGTTAGTGTTGCTCCAAGCACCGTTTACTGGCACAAAACATTGAACACATGGCTGATAATCAAAAGATCAGTGGTTTTATTGCACCTAGGGGAACCTCAGATGATATTTATTGACTGTGTCTGTATATTGAAAGTTATCAATTGGCAAGTTATTTCAACTACTTAGGACATATAAAAATCATCAGCTCAAAGCTACATAATACCTAATATGATAATTCATCACTATCCAACAGTTTGTCCTATCGTTAGGGCTTTAATGCTTGGAAACTATGTCATGGATATTTCAAATATAAGTAGAGTTCCCAATGGTGGGCTGATTTCAGCAGAACTCCTAGATTAATACAGTCTGGTAGGCAGAGGTGGGGGAAAATAGAACTCCTGGCCATCTGTATCCAAACATCAGTAGAGAAACATTATCATGCTGGAATACACAAACATACTACTAATTAATAAGCATGGCACAGGACAAGGCCACATTTAATTCTATTGTTTATGGAGTCACCATACATTGTTGACGTTAACACAATGGCAGCTAATCACAAAGAAGTTGAGAATACAGGAGGGGGTAAGCAGAGAGAAAAGGGCAACAAAGAATGAATGAATGGAAATCCTAAGTCTCTGTAAATTTTTATTAAAATTAATTTTTAAAAAGGAAGTTGATAATAGAAACAAATTTAGCTAAAACATAAACTATAATTTGAGGGTTGTTCTAGTTCCCTGAAAAAATACAATTAAAATATATTACAACTCAGTGACATTAAAAATATTTACCATGCTATTCAGCCATTCTGTAGTTTCCACACTCTGCTGACATCACTTGTTATGCATCAGAGAGTTGGACAATGACCAAGAAGGATAGAAGGAGACTTGGTGCCTTTGAGCTGTGGTGCTGGAGAAGAGTCTTGAGGGTACCATGGACTGCTAGGAAAACAAACAGATTCATCCTGGGAAGGGTTCAGCCAGGTGGTTCCTTGGAGGCAAGGATTCTGAGGCTCTGTCTTAACATACTTTGGACATGTTGTGAGGAGAGACCGGTCCTTGAAGAAGGACATTATGCTTGGGAGGGTGGAGGGACAGCACAGGCGGGAAGGCACTCTATGAGGTGGATTGATTCAGTGACTGGGGTAATCGGAATGGGAGAGTCAGAGACAGTGTGATTTGGCACAGGACAGAGCAGAGTTTAGGGCTGTTGTACATAGGGTCGCTATGAGTCACAGCGACTCAACGGCACATAACATAACAACATTCAGCCATTAATATTATTCTTTTCCATGTTTGTTATTACCTTTAGCAAATGTTTCCTAAGCAATGGGAACCCCTTTTCCTCTACCAGCATTGCTACTTTTATTCTTATCACTATTTTCATTGAAAGGATTAAGTCGGTGACCTTATTGTACTATCGAACTTTCTTTCCATAAGAATGTCAGTCTTTGGAAGATACTAACCCTCTGAGTCTTTCAACTATGATCTCATTTATCTTATAGCCGAGACACTGTCTCACTGCCTCATAGAAAACCAGGGTCAACAGAGCTGTTGCCAAATGACTGGTGATTACCGCTGCTTTTGGTTACAATCCTAAGTTTTGCTTTTTGTATCAACTTTCATAAAAAAGCCTCCAGAACATACATTTCTTTTTAAATTTTTTCTGGTGGCTTTCATGACAGCCCCAAGATGTCACAAAACGCAGCCGGGGAGATCACTGCCTACTAGTTATGTAGTTTTGAAGGCAGTGTAAAAGCACATGTCATTCTTGAGGGCCTCAAGTCACAGTCTAAGTACATGACAGCTGATCCATTTCAACCTCATTAAAGCCAAAAAAGCAACCCATAACACAGCCTGTTATGGCAAAAGGTCACTTCACGGATGTCCCAGTGTTCATGCATTGAATTGAGCCCTGAGCTAGGTTCTCACATTGGCAATACCAGCATTCAACCATCACCCTCTTATTACATTAGCATGCTGTGATTATTCCCAGCAGTGGAGCTGGGCCTCCATGGTAACGCTCTTCAGGGAGCTGGGGAAGCTCTTTAATTATTAAAATGAATAATTCTTACCAACACATTTAATTGGGAAATATTACACGTTAAAGGGGCACTAATGGAAGAGCTCTGAGAACCGAGGGATGTGATAGAGTATGCCTTTTGATGTGAATTTTAGCAATACTTGCCACATCCCATCACACCATGCATTATTTATTTGCTTTCTTTAAAAAAAATCTATCGTTTTATTTCTAAGTGGAGATAGAGTTATTGAACCCACAAAAGCAAAGCTTTGAATTACTCCCATGCGCTTAAACCAATCACGTGCTCTCCGCTTGCTAGAAAATCAACCAAGAAAGATTCTGAAAAGATCAGCCTGATAAAATATTATCAGGTTGACTTTACAGAAGGTTGTTTCTTTTCTTGAAAAAACAAAAATTTGTAAAGTGACAACATTGTCCAGCTTCACCCATTAAACTCTTTAAGCCTATTTGCCATGTTTGCACACTGTCCTAGAAGTGTGCATTTCTCATTAAAAAATGAAATTCAACTCATATAGAATAACTCGTTTTTACTCTAAATTGGGTGCAAACATAGATCACTTAAAGCCTCTGAAGTGGCTCCCTTGATAAGGGTTCTTTATTAAAGAAAGTTTTGTCACTGAAGAAATAGGAGAGGGTCAATATTCCCATTCAATCTCTTTATTTTGAGTAAATAACAAAGCTCTTTCTATGAGTAAGAAAATGATAGCAGAATAGAGGGTAATAATACTACAAACTAAAGCATTCTCTCAGTGGCAGAAATTTTACCTTTCAGTCTGTTTTCTTTGCAGCAAGGAAGTTGCTGGCTTATGGATTCTCAGAACTTGTTTTTAAGGCTAGCATTTTAAAGATTCCTATTGATATCATAGGCAAGTAAAATTTTGCTGAAGATGACTTAAAAATTGTTGCAGTGGTATGTCCACAGGGAAGTGCGAAAATAAAGTCAGATCCAGAAGAGAACATGGAATGAGGGACTATTAAGTGTTCTAGGAGTCCCATTCTTCTCAATTTGAGCCATAATTTGTTATGATCCACTCAACCAAATGCCTTTGCATAGCCAATAAAACATATACATCCTTCTAGTATTCTCTGCTTTCAGCCAGGAACTATCTGATATCAGTAATGATATCCCTGGTGTTATGTAGATCATAATAAATATAGATAACTTTGGGAAGAGTGGGAATTCCAAAATGCTTGTAACTGTGTTCACACAGAATTACATAAACCAAGAGGTAATGAATGGATCAAATAGAACAAGGGATGTATGATTTAAAATCAGAAAAGTTGTACATCATAGCTGTATCCTTTCACCAAATTTATTCTATTTGGATCTGAGCAAATAATCCAAGAAGTAAGGCTATCTGAACAAAAATGTAGCTCTAGGATTAGCATTGAACTTGTCATGGACTGCCAAGAGAACAAAAAGTTCTGTCCTAGAGAATGTGAAGCCAGGTTGCACCATGGAGGCAAGGATTTTAAAATTCCATCTTGCATACTTTGGGCATGTTTTCAGGAGGAATCAGTCCTTGGAGAAGGACATCATGCTTGGAAAAGTGAAAGGTCTGTATAAAAGAGGAGGACACTTAATGAGATGTATTGACATGGTGACTGTGGCAATGGAGTCAAGTGTATCGGAGATGATGAAGTTGACTCAGGTTAGGGCAACGTACACAGAGTTTACAGAGTCATTGCGAGTCATAGTCAACTTGATGGCACATAACAATACTTGGTTACCATGGAGTCAAAACAGACTCACAGCTGACCCTCCATCATGTTTCCAAGGCTATAAATCACACAGGAGGAGCTTGCCTATCATGCTATTGAGGAACCACCAGAGAGACATGACTTTTGCATATCAGTGCAACTCCCTATAGATCACGCCACCAGGACTATAGGAAGATTTATTAGCAACCTGTGATAAACAGATGACACAACAACTGTGGCTTACAGAGACAAATTGCAGAAAGAAAACAAAATTCCTCAATGTGGATTACACCTTAACAAAAAGAAAACAAAATTCATCACAACTACATCCGGTGAGCACCGTCATTGTAAACAGAGAAGACTCTGAAGTTGCTTAGAGTTTCATTTTACTTGACTCCTCAATCAATGCTCATAAGATCAGTCAAGAAACTAAACTACATACTGCTTTGGGGAAACCTGCTACAAGGAAGAAATGTCACTTTGAAACCTAATGTGCATCTGAGTCACATCACGGGCTTTCTAGGCATGGGAAAATTGCTCATTGAATTCAGAGACCAAAGAAGAATTAACGTCTTTAAATATTGATGCTGGCAAGAATATTAAGCACAACACGGACTGCCAGAAGAAGACTTGGAAGAAGTATGACAAGAATGATATTAGAAAGGAGGATGGCAACACTATCCCACTTACTTTGGATGTACTGTCAGAAGAAAACCCTGGAAAAGGATATCATGCTTACCAAAGCAGAAGGGCAGTGACCAATAATAAAGACTCTCATCTTGATTGACAAAGCAGCTATAAGAATGTGCTTAAATGTGGCAACGATTTGGAGATCAGCACAGACAGGGCTTCCTTTTGTTGCACATACAGTCACTGAGTCAGCCCAACTTGACATTCACAGCAAAGAGAAATATTTTGGTTTAGAAACTACGTTTTGAGCTTCTTGTACACGCAGTAGTATGATGGCTCCTTGGAAGCTCTGAGTGATAATGGCCATCTCATCTCACACACTGCCTATAAGGATGACACCATATGTCTTACTGAAAATTTCCTGAAGACTTATTAGCATACTGCTCTAAGGTCCTGGGGGAGCTAGAAGGATCCCATGGGAAAACTGCAAAAGCTGATAGCCAAATTAGTTCCCCGAAGTTGACTGGAACTCTTGTTCTTCCTACCTCCTGCTCCCCAGTGCAAACCTATGAGGCTGGCTCTGTCTGTGCTTCAGGGGCTTTGGTGTCTGCCCCCCACTTCTCACTACCCCACACGAGTTTACCTCCATGACATTCCTGCTTGGTGATTAAAAAGCCTCTCAGATGATGCAGATATCAAACCACACTGCTCTCTTTCCAAATTCTCTAGCTGGCTTTCTGGGTTCTCTCTCTTTCTGAATCACCCTCCTCCTTTTTTGGGATCTGTCAGCCTGCCTGATCCCCTAATGCTGGAGGAAAATCAAAGAGCTGCTTGACTGGAAAGGGGTAATTACTATCAGTGACATTTCCATTAGGAAGTTTCCTGCAGAGCTGCTCTCATCTTAATACCAAATACTCATATTAATGTCCCTCCCCAACTTTGCTCCCTACACTAATTTTTTAAATTAAAATTCTAATGATTTATAATGAATGCTCACTGTCAGACTATAATACCAATGACTCACGGGTGCCTAAATGACACACACATCCATGTATCCACATTCCCGTATGCCTGAATGCACTGTTTGCCTTACAACTTACTTCATTTTTCAGTTTGTGTTATATGATAGGTTTTAGTTGTTTAGTAACATTTGCAGCATAGAATATATATGTAAATACAGCAGTGCTTTTCAGACCGGCTTTAACAGAAAACTTGTTTTTCAAATGAAATTTACAATTAACAATATAAAAACTATACTTATTAACACAAGTTTAATTTCATTTACCAGTTCATATATATAGAGTCAATAACAATTTAAAGAGAAAGGAAAAAAAATATTTTGCTTTAATGAACAAGACAAAAAATCCAAGATCAAGGATCTAAGTGGGTGTTACAGAAGATATTAACTTAGTGTTCAATCAGTTTGCATAAGTTTTCATTTGCTTACACAGACCTGTCTCTGACTGTTTGTATTCTATCCTCAAGATATTCTTTGACTATATAGTAATGGCAGAGGGTTTATTCTAAGGGTTGCAGGAAATCAAGATATATTGGCATGCTAAATTAGCATAAGTTGTTGCTGTTGCTTTTATTAGGTGCTGTGGTAGCCCCTCTGTAAACAATAGAACTGAACTTTCCGGCACCATTCTCACTTCTGATTGTGGTAGTTGCTCCGTCAGCCCATCTCATTGAGGGGCTCCTTTTTTTCACTCACCCTCTGCCTTTCCCAGGATGATGTCTCTCTCCAGGACTGGATCCTCCTGACAAAATGCCCAAAGTGTGTAAGTCAATGTGTCATCATCCTTGCTTCTAGAAGGATCTTAGTTGCACTTCCTCCACTACATAGTGTTCTTTGGGCAGTTCATGGGATATTCAATACTTTTCTTCAAAATTAATTTTAATCAAAGTTTACAGAGACTTAGGATTTCCAGTCATTCATTGTTGCACTTTTCTTCCTACCCACCCCCTTTCCCCCAATTTACTCTTCTCCTTGGAAAGAAAAATGCTTTCCTTGTATGCAACCCCTCCCCCACCAAGTCCACTCCACTATGCAGCCTTATTATGCAAAATGGATGACCCTGAAGGACATTATGCTGAGTGAAATATCTCAGTTACAAAAGGAAAAATATTGCATAGGGCCACTGTTATAAAACAGGACTCACTTCAGGGTTGAAGAAAGACAGAAAAGGAGGGGGGAAGGAATGATGAATATTGCATTGAAACAGATGAGGGAGAGAACTATTTTAAAGGGATATTCAATATTTATCATAATTACCACAATCCAAAGGTGGCACCAGCAATTTGATCTCAAGACTGATAGTTTGAACTCACCCAATGGCTCCACAGAAGAAAACTCTGACCAACTGCTTTCATGTATGTTATAGCCACAATATCCCCACAAAGTTCTTCTCTGTGGTTCATGGGTCACCATTAGTGCAATGTTGATTTTAGGGCAGTAAACAATAATGGGCTAAAATTTGATACAAAACATGTGACAGTTCTTTTATGTGGCCCATGTGAACATTATTTCATTATACTTTTGATGGTGCAAATATATTTTGAAGCAAAATCCAAATATCAATTTTATGGAATCACTCAAGTATAAGCTTGTCTATGTGGAATCATACCCATGAAGCCCAATGGTGTGATAGAACACATTTGATAAATACCATCAATGCAGATTCTTTTGGTATTTGGGAAGAAGAAAGCAGCTAGAGAGGAAAGGGAAAGGTTAGCATGGAGATGGCTGATGGCTATGGCTCTTGCTGCTACCAGTAACATCTTAACTCCTCAGTACTTCCCTGCATCCTTATCTTAGTACTGATTTTGCTCTTCCTGAAATTTTAAGTAGTTGAGCTCTCCCCAACTTGAAGGCATAGAAGCATGAAACCAATATACTAAAAAGATTTTTAAAAATGAATGCAATTAAGAAAATTTGTTCCTTATCATTGTAAAGTCACCTAACCTCCACAAAATGCTCAGGAAAGTCGCTTCATAATGATTGTTGATAGTCTTTGCCAAGGTAGAAGTAAGAATTTTTTTCTTATTCAGCTTAAGCATAAGTGTCCATGGATTTGTTGTGATCTTAGCTTTGTCTAATAGCTCTCTGTTTCCACAGCACATTTGACAATGTTTCAAAAATACTCTTTTACTGTAAGGCATTAAATTCAGATAAAATAGCTTTGACTTTTTGGAATTTGTTATTTTCTTTTTATTTACATTGATTTCTTTACCTTTGCTCTCATATGTATAATCTCCTCCTGTGCAATTTATTACCTCTGAAAACCCACTGGAGGGTCAGACAACTGAATGACAACAACAACATATTTAACACTAGAGATGGGAAAAGCCTGGTATACGAACTATGAATTTCCTCAGTGTCTATGACAACCATGGATGCACAACCACTGTATCAAGACATGGCTTCAGAATTCTCATTAATACCATTCTTCAGGAAACAACTATTGATCACCAGTAATGATAAAGGAAAACTATCACCTGCTATATGTCTTTTATTTAAAAAAATATTGTTTCTTATCTCAGTATCTAGGGATCTCTGGTGGTCTAGTGAGTAAGGCTTTGCACTGTCAACCCAAAGGAAGGTAGTTGTAATCCATCAGCTGCTCCTCAGGAGAAAGCCTGTACTCTCCTCCTGTGCAATTTATAACTTCCAAAAACTGTTGGATGGTCAGGTGCAAGTGAGTACCAACATGACAGCACTGGACCACAATATCTCAGTACCTGATAACTATTCCAAATTTTTTTAATGGCACTTACTAAATAGTTGTTTTACTCATCAGAGTTGCTAAACTAATCAACTGTCCTGAAGTTATGTAATAAACCACCATACAAAAACATACTAGCTTTGCTCTTTATTGATGGTAACATCTTTTTTAAAAAAAAATATTTTTAAAGCTTGAGACAAACAAATTAATGGGTGAGGGTGAGGGTGAGGGTGAGAGTAATTGGAAGAACCTGTTCTGGAAATCAGTGTATTTGAATTTTGAAAGAGATCGTGACAGGTGGAAAAGCAGGACAGCCAAGGGACCTTGAAATCCTCTACCCACTCCCCAGGTAACTGAAGACCACGCAGGATCCGTTCCAGACCTCGGGCCTGCGGCTCTAGGGCCAAGAAGGGGGGGTGGGGAACAAACCAAAAAACCTACACCTATCTACAAACTAGTTCTACAGGACACATCACCTTCGCTCGGGAAACATTACCACTAAACTTAAGAGACACTGGTCACAGCATAAGGAACTATCAGCAGCCAACATGTTTGGAATCACAGAAGCTAAGGAAGCTTCAGATATAAGCTATTAGATCAAGGGCTGGACAGTGGGATAATAAAAAAGGAAAAGAAAAAATAATTAAAATGATAGTTTCTGACCAACAGGTCTAGAACACAGGGAGAAATGTGTGTGCCTGAGCTGGCAGCTGATGCCCATTTGAACCTAGCCATGGATGGCTGGGGGTAGAATACAACCAGATGAAGAGAGATTCATGCTGTGAACAAGGGCAGATTTCTGCAACCTGATGGCTTGCTGTGGACGGTTGTTTGCTTGTGGGTTCAGATGTTCAACATTTCCAAATTGAACAGAGGATCCCTCAGCAAAAGGGACAAATGTTCCATCCGATAACAGATTTGTTAGGGATGTTGTTGTTGTTGTTGTTGTTGTTGTTGTTGTTAGGGACAAATGTTCCATCTGAGAACTGATTTGTTAGGGATGTTGTTGTTGTTGTTGTTGTTGCTATGAACCATCGAGTTGCTTGTGACTCATAGTGACCCTATACAAGAGCCCAAAATGCCGTTCTATCTTGTGCCAACCTCGCCGTCTCAAACACACTCATTCCCACCATTCCACTCACAGAATCAATCCATCTCATCGAGGGTCTTCCTCTCCTGCACTGTCCCTCCACTCTCCCAAGCATGATGTCCCTCTCCAAGAACCAATCCCTCCTTGCAACATGCGCAAAGTATGTCAGTAAAAGCTTCAGAATTCTTGACTCCAAGAAGCATTCCCACTTCACCCTCTCCAGGACAAACCTGTTTGTTCTCTTAGCAGTCCGTGGTATATTCAACACTCTTCTCCAGCACCATAGCTCAAAGGCATCAATTCACTTTCTATCAACCCTATTCACTGTCCAACTCTCTGATGCATAGCACGTAGTTGCAAAGACTATAGCCTGGATCAGGCGCACCTTAGTCTCCAGCCTGATGCTGTTGCTGTTCAGTACTCTTAAGAGGTCCCTCACAGCTGACTTTCCCAATGAAATTCATCTCCTGATTTCCTGGCTGCTGTTACCAAGAGTGTTGACTGTGGGACCAAGTAAACTAAAACTGTTAACTATCTCAATCTCTTCACCATCCATACTGATGCTACCAATAGGCCCAGTGGTGAGAATCTTTGGTTCTTGACCTTCTGTAGCAAGCGCTTCAGGTCCTCCTCAGTTTCAGCAAACAGGGTTGTGTTATCTACATAACGCAGGTTGTTGATGATTCTTCCACCTATCCTGATGCCACATTCCTCCTCATACAGCCCAGCATCTCTGATGAGCTATTCTGCATACAGATTGAAAAGGTATGGAGACAAAATACATCCCTGACAGACCCCCTTCTTGATTTTTAACTATTCAGTGTCTCCCTGCTCTGTTCTGACAACTGCCTCTTGGTCCGAGTATAGGTTATTCATTAGCACAATCAAATGTTCTGGGATTCCCACTCTTCTCAGAGTAAACCATAGCTTGTTGTGATCCACACAGTCAAAAGACTTTGCATAGTCAATGAAGCACAGATAGACATTCTTCTGGTATTCTCTGCTTTCTGCCAAGATCCATCTAACATTAGCTATAATATCCCTAGTACCATGACTCTTCTAAATCCAGCTTGCACTTCTGGCAGTTCCCTGCTGACATACTGTTCCAAATGTTTTTGGATAATTTTCAGCAGAATCTTGCTTGCATGTGATATGAATGATATTTTTTATAATTTCCACACACTGTTGGGTCACCTTTCTTTGGAATTGGAACAAATATCAATCTCTTCCAGTCAGCTGGCCAGGTGGCTGTCCTCCAGATTTCCTGGCACAACTTAGTGAGCACATCCAGGGCAGCATCTGTTTGTTGAAATAAATCAATTGGTATGCTGTCAAGTCCTGAAGGCTTGTTTTTTGCCAGTTCCTTCAGAGCAACTTGAACTTCCTCCTTCATCACTATAGGCTCTTGCTCATATGTTATTTCATTAAATTCCTCTGTGTCAGCCAATTTCTTCTGATACAGTAACTCTGTGTACTCCTTCTATCTTCTTCTGATGTTTCCAGGATCATTTAACATTCTACCAAACTATCTTTAAGTATTGCCACCCGTGTCTTGAATTTTCTTTTCAGCTCCTTCAGCTTAAGAACCACTGAGCGAGTTCAGCCCTTTAGATTTTCTGACTCCAGCTCTCTGCACATTTCATTATAGTATCTTGCTTTGTCATCTCAAGCTGCTTTTGAAATTTTCTGTTCAGCTCTTTGATTTCTTGGTTTCTTCCTTTAGCTTTGGCTTCTCAGTGCTCTAATGCAATATTCAGAGTCTCATCTGACATCCATCTTGGTCTTTTCTTCTTCTTCAGCCTTTGTAATGATCTTTTGCATTCTTCATGGATGATTTTCTTGATATCCTCCCAGAGGTCATTTGGTCTATGTTCATTGGTGCTCAAAGCCTCAAACCTGTTCCTGAGATGGTTTTGAAATTCGAGTGGGACAGACTTAAGGTCAAATCCTGGTTCCGGTGGACTTGATTTAATTTTCCTCAATTTCAGCTTGAACTTGCATATGAGTAGTTGGTGATCTGTCCCACAATCAGCACCCAGCCTAGTTTACACTGCTGATATTGAGCTTCACCACCGAGTCTTTCCACAAATATAATCGATTTGATTCCTATGCATGCCATCAGGTGACATCCATGTGTATAGCCTGCATTTGTGTTTCTTATAAAAGGTATTTGCAATGAATAAATCATTGAATGTGCAGAACTCTTTCATTCTATTTCCAGCCTCATTTCTTTCACCAAGCCCATTATTTCCAGCTACTGATCCTTCTTCCCTGCTCCCAGCTATTGCATTCCAATTGCCCATTATTATTAATGCATCTTAATTGCATATTTAATCAATTTCTGACTGCAAAAGTTGGTAGAAATCTTCTATTTCCTCCTCTTTGGCTCTAGTTGTTGGTGCATATATTTGTATGATAGTGGTAGTCACTGGACTTCCTTGTATGCATATGGATATTATCCTGTTGCTCACCACATTGTATTTCAGGATAGATCTAGAAATGACTTTTTCAATTATGAAACCAACCCCATTTTTTCTCACCTTTTCATCCCCGGCATAGTAAATCATATGACCATCTGATTCAAAATGTCCCATGCCAAGCCATCTCATTTCGCCAATACCTAGTATGTCAATATTTATGCATTCCGTTTCTTTCTTAACAATGTCCAATTTTCCTACATTCATGCTTCTCACATTCCACATTCCAATCACTAGTATCTCCTTACAGCTGTTCCTCTTTCTGTGTGTTTCCATTTCTAAGATCTCAGTTTCAATTGCCATGTCATGGACCTCTCCAGAGTACTGGAGACCAAGGATATAAATTAGAGACTTAGGTGCACTGATCCAAGCCATGGCCTTTGCAGTTACTCACTATGCATCAGAGAGCTGGACAATGATTAAGGATGATAGAAGAAGGATAGATGCCTTTGAGTTGTGGTGATGGGGAAGAGTGGTAAACATACCATGAACCATCAAGGGAACAAACAGGTCTGTCCTAAAGAGGGTGAAACCAAACTACTCCTTGGAGACAAGGATTTTGAAGCTCTAACTAATTTGGGCATGTCGCCAAGAGGGACCAGTCCTTGGAGAAGGGTGTCATGCTTGAAATGGTGGAGGGACAGCATGAAAGAGAAAGACCCTGGATGAGATGGATTGACTCAGTGACGGGTAAAGGGGCAGGTGTGTCAAAAACAGTGAGACTGGCCCAGGACAAGGTAGGTTTCAGTACTATTGTACATAGGGTCACTATGAGATGCAGGTCACTTGACAGCACGTAACAACAAAAAGCAACACTGTTTTCAGGTACTTTGAACTTCAATATTATTAATGCTTATTAAAGTAGAAGGTCTGAGAGAAAAAGGTAGATTCTTACGAACATGTATTTACACAGTAGTTACAGTAACAGACTCAAACATTGCAACAACTGTGGAAACAGTGCAAGACCAGGCAAGGTGCCACGGAGTCACGATGAGTCGCAACTGATGCAGGGACACATGATAACAATAGCAATGCTTACAATTAAAAAATAAATTAAATTCTTGCATTATTATTAAATGTACATATTTCAGCTTAAAAACAAAAGAAGGTTTAGGATGGCACCCCTTTGTATGTTCTTCAAAATTTTCAACAAAACATCACTGCAAATATTTTCAAAATTTAAGGCTGATACCACCAAGTCTGGCTTCTCTATGTGCTCTCACCATATCAACATTAGCTGTTGCTGAGTCAGCTCAATCGAGGTAACCTTATACATAACAGAAGAAAATGTTGCCTGCTTCTACGTTGTCTTCATGAATGTTGTTGTTTTAGTCTATTGCTGCAGCTGTTGTGTCAATTCATCTCATTGACAGCCTCCTTCACCTTCACAGAACTTTCCTTACCAAACACGATGTCTTTCCTAAGGGATTGGTCTTTCCTGATTATCTAAATAAAGTAAGCGAGTCATGTGTCCTCATTCTCACTTCCAAAGAGCTTTTTGGTTTCATTTCTGGTGGCCTAGTGGCAAGAAGCTGTTCTGCAATCACAAAGGCACACTGTATGAGGCCACCAGCAGCTTCGAGGGAGAAGGATGGAAAAATTTCTTTCTGTGAGATTAACTGCCTCTTAAAAGTTGGTGGAGTGTTAGCCAGGGGTTGGTTCTAACTCTACAGTACACAACAACAACAACAACAACAATAGCAACAAAATTACCTTATATAGAATGGACAGTCTCCTCATGTGTGATTAACAGCCTCTGAATACCGGCTGAAGGGTCAGCTATGCATTTGTTCCAATTTGATGGTTCTCAAAAACAATTGCCTTAACTTGTTTTTGTTTGTGTTTTTCCCTCTGTTCTTTAGAGCTACTTTTCTTTTAAAAAATGTATATTGCTTTGCATACACAATTCATATATATTGTACATGTGTTTCACACATTCCTTCAGTCACAATGTATTTTGTATGATCATGTCTATATGCCCACTATTAATCTGCCTTTTCCAGTCCCCACTGGATGTTTCCTAATTTCTTCACCCTTAATTAGTTTTTAAATTATGTTATAATTGGCATCTTGGAGAAGCAGAGGTCACATTAAAGCTTGGAAAGGTGGAACCAGCCACGTCAACCTGTCATCCAGCTGTAGTACCAAAAAGGATGTAATGGGCACCCCAGAGGACAGAATGGAGCGTTGGTAACCCAATTTTGTTGTCCTTGTACAAATATAAACAGGTAGAACACGATGAGGCCCTTCTCCAATTATAAATTATTCTACAACCACTTATTTGGATGATGAGATCAAATTCTTCTCTAAATACTATTCTGGTTATCTTTCAAAATTCCGCCTTTTTTCTGAGTCAGTCAAATGTGATCTCTTCTACCTTATTCTTTGGAGAACCTGTGCACAAATTAGTTATCCTTTTCATGCTCCATTCAGGACTAACTACCTGAGCTTTATATTTGTCAACGAGCATGTGGCCTTACTTTCTGTTCCCATGGGCTTAAGCTCCAATCCATCCAGTGAAAGCATCCTGGCAAATTTAAGAGAATGACATTTTTTTAATCTGCTCTCAAGTGGATTTGTTTTCCTCTGCATTTTCAGACTACAGTGTGGCCCTTTAGGCTTCCTGCCTTAGGAAAAGAAAAGGCACCTAAAAAGACTAATTTCTCAGCATTCATCATTGGTTAATATAGAAACCTGTATCTTAGGTACCAAAAAAAAATGCTACCAATTACAATTTGCTTCAAAAACTAACACTTGATTTTAAAAAAATTTTTTAAAAACCAAGAAATTTGAATCTTGCTGAGTGTCCTTGACCAGAGTCCATCTCCTTTGGAACAAAAGGAAAGAACAGCAATCTCTGGATTGGGGTTCCTAGAACATAAAGTTCTTACTTCACCTCCCCGCTGGGACCTGAAGTTCTTATTTAAGTCCATGGAGATGGCAAAGGAAAACTAACATGCTTCCTCTATTCCCAAAAGAATTCAGAAACAACTGAGAAAGTATGTAGATTGGGTAGCTCCTTGCAAACAGAAACACAGACCTTGAATGCACTTGAAGATACCATGGCAGCACGGAAGAGGTCTCCAAGAAAGCCTGTGGACACAGGTGAATCCAATCTCCTGCTAGTCACAGGGCTAGCAGTCAATGACTAGCAACAGGCACCTCCCTAAGATGCCCTCATCCTACTCTAGCTCTCCAGGAACTGAGAAAAGAGAAAATGAAATGCCATTTCATGGAATTGAATTCTCTGAGTTTAATTAAAGTTAGAAAAATAGGGTGGACATTAACGTTTTTTATTATCAGACACTTAGAATGAACATTAGGTTGTATCCTAGGGAAAGAATTAAGAAAGTTATCATTTTTCAAGATTCAGGCACTCTCATAAGTTTTTGAGCAGAGCCCAATGAGAAAGAGACGTTGTCCTGTTTTCCCCATACTTGACTCTGATGTACTGACCAGATGTAATACATGAAAAACCAGAAATTCATCATGCAATGCTTACAAGGTTCTTTTGTACTTTCCCACTCCCATCCCACAGAACAGACATACCATATGGTACTTTTTACACCTCTTCTGTACCTAGGTTCTGACTAAATAGTAAGAGAAAGCCAATTTGGGACAAATCTCTGAAGAGAAACAATAAATCCCTAGACTTCAGTGGCATTAGATTGCACATTCAAGTTGGACTGGGCTGCTGCCAGCCCACTAGTACTTATTCTTTGCAAATTATAAAAAGATGTCTCCTGTGGCAGGTACTTCTGTGCAGTAAGCAACCTGCCCACCACTCACAGCAGCCCTAATTCTGTTTGCAAGGGTCTCTCTCTAATCTCTTCACAAACAGGGCTAGAGGAATAGATGCTCATTTTCTGCTTAGTATCAGCGCTGGAACTCTAAATAAAGAAGCAATGTGGAGGAAGTATGATAATGTTTTCTCACCGTCTTGTCAAGGACTCTATGCAGTAGGACATGTGCTAATAGGTTTTATCTTATTTACTCCAATTAATCCATCTGCAAATGCCTCTTGATTAATGTCAACTTCTGATCAGATTCTGGAATTAGGTTGCCTTTGATAAATGCAAATGTTTGGGCTTCAGAAGCCCTGTGAGGAAGATTTTCTACTCAAAATATCCCTTGTTTTCCATAGAGCTCCAAGCTCCCCAGACAAAAAGAGGCAAATAAGAAAAAAACTACCACTCTGCTCTCCCTAGTGGTCCTCCGAGGGTTGTGCATGTGCTCTATATACCAATTCTTCAAGCTGTTTCTTCACTAAATTTTGTAACATGCATTAGAATAGCCCAAGATGGCCATCTCTAAACAAATTATGTAAATTACCTAAGCCTCTGATTCCTCATAATTAAAATGAGACTCATAATCCCCACCATCAAGATTTTGTGCCCTGGATATATGAGAACACTTCACACAGCACCTGGCAACAGTAAATGCAGATTTTACTATTTTGCAAAACTGTAGCTAAAATGGGGACTTGAAAAGATGGGGTGGTAGTAGGCATAGACCAATAGTAATTAACTATATAAAATGCAATATATGTGAATGATCATATAAAACACTATATACATGAATGAAATACAAGGTAAATGGATGGTTGTGTGCAAAAATAATAATAATCATCAAATATCCCTGGCAGGCTTCACATTTAAATGATGCAGACACTTTAGAGTTATTGCAAAGACTTGTCTGAATAATGTTCCTGGAATGAATTTCAGAAGGTGGACTGTGATTGTGGTTACTACAATAGGCTCATTCATGGCTGTGAGCGGAATTCAATTCCTTGCGGTTGAAGATCAAGGTGTTTTTCCTTGCTGACTGTCAGTTGAGTGTCGACTTCAGTTTCTAAATGTCACCCATATTTCTTGCCATGTAGGCCCCTCCTTCTTCAAAGCTGTCAATAGGATATCTCCTCACACAGACTCCATCTCTAACAAAGAGCTTTCAGAAAGAGCCCACCCCCTTCTGTGGGTGTTTGTGTTTGATTAGGTCAGATCTATCCTTCCTTGAAATCAACCCTGTCACACAGCATAAACTTTTGTCTTTCATACTTTGGTTGTGTGGTTAAGGGAGGGTATTCCTTGGAAAGGACATCATGCCTGGAAAGATAGAGGGCCAGCCAAAAAGAAAACTCCAAAGAGATGGACAGACACAGTGACTTCAGCAAAGGGCTCTAGTGTATCAGGAACGACGACGAGGATGGCACAGGGCAGTGCGGGTTCAAGTCAGCTGTTAATAGGGTCATTGTAAGCTGTATTTGACTTGATGACACCTAACAACAACAACAACAATATGGAGCTCTGATAAGAAGCTGTACTGCAATGTCAAAGGCATGCAGTTCAAATCCACCAGCTGCTCCATGGAGAAGAACGGGAAATCTCCTCCCATGATATTTACTGTCTCTGAAAACTCACTAGAGGGTCAGGTATGAGTCAGTTCCCACTCAACACAACACACAACAACAACGATCATAAACTAATATATTTAGAGGTTCTATCTACATGAAAAGGAAGAGATTGCACAATAGTATTATCATACAAGTCATCATATAAGAGGCAACCATGTTAGAATTCTTCAGACTGTATCTTCTTTCCCCAGTTATATCAAACGTAGCAAGTAGATGTCTGATGATAACCTCATAATCTCATCTGCTATCCAGATAATCTCGTTTGAGTTCTTTACACTTTGAGGCATTCCTTTTTCTCATGGAACACAACAATTTCTTAAGGGTCTGTTACAAGCTTGGCACTATATCTCATTGGAGATTCACAGTAAGCAAGAGAGATGTGATTTTAACTTTTGTCTAAGTGAGTAAAAATTAAGCAGATAATCATAAAATAGAAACTATTGGCAATGCTAGCTAAGACAATAAAGAACAAACGTGTTGCTCCATCCTACAAACTGTTTGCAGAAGATACAGTATTTAAAAATGCTCTCTTGAGTTTTTGCCCATCAATATATTGAGTCCACCAGAAACAGAAACTCAAACATTGAAATTCACTGTTATAGAGTCATTTCCAAGTCACAGCAACCCTTCAGAAGGATTCCAAGGCTATAAATTGCAATGGGGCTCTTCCATATTTCTTACATTAAACCACTGGTAGATTCGAAACATCGGAGACAAGCAGCTTTTGGATCAACAGCAGAGCTGGCCTTGGGCAGATTACACCACCTGGAATATATACATATATATAATTTTGCATTTATGCAAAGAAAGGGCTGAAAAAAGGAATGTAATTACAACCAAGCCATTTTTCTATCTCATCTCACTTCTAAATATTATCTTCTACAGTGTGGTCTGATAAGAAAGCCAAATTTAAAAATTATTGTCTTCAAATTGCAAAAATAAACAATATCTTACTCTAGACTGTTTAAGTAGATTTGCTTGACTTCCATGGATTTGGATTTAAATGTGGTATTTAGCCATATGGTAAATGATTGAACTACATTTCAAAAATCAGCTGTCCTTTTTACACTTTAATAATTTCTAACTTCTATTAATTTATGCTCTGGGGTCCTAGTGGCATGAAGCTGTGCTGCAATCCTGAAGGCAGGCAGTTCAAGGCCACCAGTTGTTCTGCCGGAGAAGGATGGGCAATCTCCTCCCATGCGATTAACTGAAAACTCACGGGAGGGTCAACTATGGGCCAGTTCTGACTAGAAGATACACACCACCAAAAACAATAACATTAATTTATGCAGTGGCAAAGAAGAGACTGGAGGAAATCAAAACCAGAGGGCAAAGGAAATGAGGAGAGGGGAGAAGGATGAAGGAAGAGAAGAAAAAAAAAAGAGGGAAATAAGGACCTTTGTTCTTTTGTGCCAAGCATTGTGAAGATCTCAGGTTCTAGCTGGGTTAACACTTGTAAAAAGGTCATCGAAATAACCTGGGAGACACTTCTGTTCAAGGTTAAGTATGTAGGAACCAGTATTTAGGTTTGAGCTAATTATGCCTTCACCTTGAAGGCCAAAGCAGTAATAGTGACACAGTTATTGCAATTATCCTCCTATAACATCTTCTCCAAATCACTGAACAATTTTGTAACAATTTCATAAGAAATATGGTATAATCTGAGGACCTAGGTGAGGTGAGAAGTTATTTTAGGGAAAGAACAGACAAGAACACTTACCAAGTACTCACTGTTGTTGTTGTTGTTGTTGTTGTTGTTGTTATGTGGAATTGAGTCACCTGCGACTCATAGCGACCCTATGTACAGTAGATTTGAAGCCTGCTCTGTCCTGAGCCAGTCTCACTGACTCCACACTCCTACCTCATCCAGGGTCTTCTTCTCCTGCCCTCTACTTCCACCCTTCCAAGCATGATGTCTTTCTCCAAAAGCTGGTCCCTCCTGGCCATATACCCAAAGTATGTAAGATGGATCTTCAAAATCTACCTTCAAAGAGAAACTTGGTTTCACCCACTCCAAGACATATCTTCTTGTTTTCTTGGTGGTCCAGGGTATGTTCAAGACTCTTCTCCAGGACCGTAACTCAAAGGCATTGGTTCTTCTTCTGTCATCCTTAGCCATTGTTCAGCTGTCTTGCATAGCAAGTAATTGCAAAGACCATGGCCTGGATCAGGAGCACCTTAGTCTCTAAACTGACATCATTGCTTCTCAGTACTCTGGAAAGGTCTCTGACAGTAGATTTACCTAATGTAATTCATCTTTTGATTTCCTAACTGCTGATGCCAAGAGTGTTGACTGTAGAGCTGAGCAAGCTGAAATTGTTAATAACCTCAATCTCTTCTCCATCTATCATGGGGTTGTCAGTTGTCCCAGTAGTGAGTGAGAATCTTTGTCTTCTTGATGTTGAGCTTCAATACATATTGAAGACTATGGTCCTTGACCTTCTGCTATCCTCATCTCATCACCAGGACCAGGAATGTGCCAGGTTCTGGCATAAAGAGCATTTGCATAACTAGTCTATTTTACCCCTACCTGACCAAGAAAAATTAATTAATTAATTAATTAATTAGTGAAAAATTTACCAGAAATTATGTTGAAAAATGTGTTAAAGTATCCATCATTAGACATGGGTAATGGGGCCAGGACCATGGGGATACACATTCACTTTGCTTCTTCATGTCAATTCTCCTTTTGAACCTAGGGGAGGTATTTCTGATATCCTGGCCCTGTGTGCTGCACCAAGATATGTGTCCATCCAGCTGCAGCCTTGAAGGACTAAAATTCTAAACATTCATAAATAGAGCATATGGAATTTTCTATATAGAGAGGGTCATATCATTTGTAAATATAGTTTTTCTTTTTCTTTGACAACTTGGATGTCTTTTCTTTCCATTTCTTACTTTACTGCTCTGGCTAGGATTTCTCATAGAGTATTAACAGAAGTGGTGATAAAGGGCATCCTTACCTAGTTTCTATTCACAAGAGGAATGGTCTCAATCTCTCACCATTAAGAGTAATGCTTTCTTACTGCATTGAAACAGAAGAAGGAGAGAACTGTTTAAAAGGAATGTAGGATTAGGTATTATTTTCATGATAAGATTACAGAAAAAGAAATGCACAGTAAAGCGGACTGTGAACTTGGGGAGGATTTTATAACAACGAAAGAATTTTTTTTTCTTTTCAAAGAGAAAAATGAACTGGAGGTGGGGTGGGCAGGGAGGAAAATGTGCAATAATGAATGAAGGGGGAAGTTATATGGAAAGAATATGCTGTAAAATATATATTGTTGTTGTTAGGTGCCGTCAAGTCATAGACGACTCATAGCAACCCTATGAATGAAAGGCATGAGCACTGTTCCTACAGTTTCCAGAGGCAAGCCATTTCAGAAGTGGATGCCACTCCTGCTTCCAGATATAGATATAGATATATATATATATATAATCATTAATAAAAAAAAGATTATCTTTCCACTGGTTTTGTATATATGCCGTTAATTTTTTTTATATATGCCGTTAATTATGTTGAGGAATCTCCTTACTACTTTATTTTCTTTTTGTAGCGCAAAGGGTGTAGGCAGTTTGAGCAAAGTGGCAGGATACACAATGAACATATACAAACGATTACAATTATGCTGCAGTAACAAGGAGAACTATGACAAATGAAACAAAACAATATTTACAATCTCTCTCAGCCTTATTCTCATTGCCATCAAGTCAAGACTGGTTCATAGAAGATTCACAGAGGTTTTTCAGAGGCTGTAAATTACACAGGAGGAGATTGCCCATCTTTTTCCCTTGGAGAAGCTAGTGAATTCAAATCAAAAGAGAGACACCACTTTTTTGTAAACACTGCATGGTAGCTACCCACAAGATTAAATACTTCTTTAGGGACCTCTCCAAAGTACAGAAGAGCAATGGTGTCTCTCTGGAGACTAAGGTGCGTCTGATACAG
>NW_006399891.1:3093949-3095207 GCF_000299155.1 Elephantulus edwardii | reverse complement strand
CTGTTTTTATCTCCTTGTCAAAAATCAGTTGACCATAAAGAGATGGGCTGATTTCCAGGTTCTCGATTCTATTCCATTGATCTATGTGTCTGTCATTGTACCAGTACCACTTTGTCTTGGCCACCATGGCAGTGTAGTAGAATTTGAAATCAGGGAGTGATATACTTCCTACCTTGTTTCTCTCTTTAAAGAGTGCTTTGCTTATTCGTGGCTTCTTTCCATTCCAAATGAAGCTGGAGATTGCCTTTTCCATCTCATTGAAGAATGAAATTGGTATTTATTTGTATTGGTGCAATCACTTTTTATGTGTCAGAGAGTTGGACAGTGACTAAGGAGGATAGAAGGAGAATTGATGCCTTTGAGCTGTGGTGCTGGAGAATAGTATTAAGGGTACCATGGACTACTAGGAAAATAAACAGATTCATCCTGGAAAGGGTTAATTAAACTGGGTGGCTCCTTGGAGGCAAGGATTCTGAGGCTCCGTCTAACATACTTTGGACATGTTGTAAGCAGGGGACTGGCCCTTGGAGAGGGACATCATGCTTTTGAGGGTGGAGGGACTGTGCAGGAGGGGAAGGCCCTCTGTGAGAAGGATTGATTCCGTGACCTGGGTAATCAGGACGAGTGTGTCAGAGACAGAGCAATCAGCATAGGACAGAGCGGAGTTTAGGGCTGTTGTACATAGGGTCGCTATGAGTCGCAAGCGACTCGACAACTCACAACAACAAAAACAACAATAAATCTAACCAGAGATCCAAAAGATCTATGCCAGGAAAAGTACAAAACAGTTCTACAAAAATATATTATGTTTATGCACTGGGAAACTCAACATTGTGAAAAAGACAATACTATAAGAAGTAGTCAATAGATAAAATGTAATTCTTACCCAGATTCAACCACCATTTTTTTAAAGAGTTGAAAAAAGTCATCATCAACTTTAAAGTGATAGGGGAAAGATCACAGATGAGCAAAGAACTGTGAAAGAAGAAAAACAAAGAAGGAAAGTAGGAGGCCTTACCCCTCCTGATGTCAAAATCACAGTAATCAAAGCAGTTTTGTACTGGTTTAGTAACAGATGTGGAGACCAACGCAATGGAATTGTGAACCCAGAAGCAAGACTATCCCCTACAGAAAGATATTAAATCCACTAAGTAGGAGAATATAATATATGCACCAACAACCAGAGCCAAAGAAGAAGAAATAGATGATTTCTACCAACTTTTACAGTCGGAGATAGATCGAACATGCAATCAAGATG